>NC_053435.1:93294717-93512395 GCF_007990345.1 Gossypium hirsutum | reverse complement strand
TTTGTGTTGTATGTTAGTAAATATTAATAATATATTTGTTTATATTAAAGAAAATGGTTTCATAAATAGAAATAATAAAAGTTAATAAATAAATGAATAAATATGTTTGAGGTGAAAATAACAAGGCCATTTTCTTCTTCTTCTTGCGTGAGTTGAGAAAGAAAATAGAAACCTTTGAGCTTAGGGCATTCGGCAAAAGAAGGCTTCAAATAAGGTAAGATTCATGTTATTTTCTTTGAAAATTTGTGAATTTTGGTTGGTTTTGAAGCTTGCAACAAGACCCATGTGAAATTTTTGTGTTCATGAAGCATGTAGCAATCGGTCATGAGCTTAATGGGGTATATTTTGTATGTTTGATGATTTTGGGAGGATAATTGATTCTAGTTGAGTATGAACAAACTAAATGTGCTCGATGGCTCAAATGATCTTGGAAAGTTGGCCAATGTTGTTTAAGTTCATGAATTAGGGCATAATTTCTTTCGGCAAACTAGGATAACTGTAAAAAAAAAATTTCTTAGCATTAATAGTATTTGCTTAATTGGTGAATTGAACTTTGAGTGGATAGGGTGAGCCCTTGTGACTATGTTGATTGTGAAAATCGGCAATGTGGGGGCTTATACAAAATTAATGTGTATTGATAATAGTTGTATGAGAATTATTCAAATTAGCACCTAAGTGATAAATTGATTATGTAATTGGGTTGATTGTTGCATTCGACCATGAATTCAACTTGTCATTTGAATTGGTAGATAAATGTCGCATGTTAAGTTGAGTAATTAAATTTAGTTTTAGCTTGATTTTGAATGAATATAAATTGAGATGTTCTTTATGTGTTATCCGAATTAGTTGTTGAATAAGATATTGGGCTACACTTAGTGAAAGTGTTGAATGAATATGAATTATGTATGTATATGCCTTATGTATGTACCATGTACACATAAGGACATTTGGCAATATGATTAAATTCTTGTATAAGAAAGAATGATAAATTAAGTGACTCTTTGCTTGTGAATGTGAATTAGATATAATTAAATAAGCATGAAATCGAGTCATGGCATGTTTTATTAATTAATACATATTGAAAATGATATGTGATTGCCAAATGTGATTGTCAAGTGAATAATATTAGTTAAGTACCTAAGCCAATCTATTGTTTCACTTAAGCTTAAGAGCAAAGAGGATCAAAGTCGGATAAGGGAAAAGAGAAAGTAAACGAATAGCCGTGGATATCTAGTCGTCGACCACTTCCGAGGTAAGTTTTAAGTGATTAAACGTTGAGTAAATTCAATCATAATAGAACATATTGAGTTGATTTAATAAGATATGATGGGCCATGATATGTTCTAAGCTCAAATGGTAAGTTCTTAAGTGTTTGAGCTTGGAAATTTAAGTGTAATTTGAAATAATCTGCTTAGGACAGCAGCAGTAACGTGACTTTAGAAAATCACCATAAATTTATGGACTTGAATTAGAGGCTGAATAAAACATGAAATTAAAGCTTAATGAGTCTAGTTTCTTATAAAAGAAACCGTGTAAGCAAAGGAATTTCCGATAATGAGATATTTAAAGTTGTGTGAGACAGTGCAGAATGACACTGTAATCCTCTGTTCTGTTTTAGAAAATCATTATAAATTGTACAAAAATTTTTAAAAGACAAAATTTATATGCTAGATTCCTTAGTGAGTCTAGTTTCAAATGAAATAAACTAGAACATATTTTGAATTTTGTACAATGAGAAATTTGATTCGTAGTGAAGAGTGGTCAGAATAGTCAAATAGTGAAATAGGGGAAACTTTAAGAAAAATCTGGTATTGATTGGCCAAACCAAAAATTCTGAAATTTGTTGGATAAAATATATATGAGTCTATTTTCATGGAAAATTAATGGTACTTCATTTGGAGTTTCGTAGCTCCATTTACGAATAATTTAATGACTGTTGTTCAGGAAAAACAGCTTGTGCTGAATTTGTGATTATGTTGTAAACCTTAATAAAACTATTTGAGCTGCTTATAAGCTATCGATCAAAAATTGGTAATCAAAGTACCAAATCCGTATTAAAGTGAAGCTATAAGCCGTAAATGACTAGTATACCTAGTCAATTTTGTTATGATGAAATTGATGTACAAGATATGTATATGTGATAAGGCCGAATGGCCAATGTGATGAATGTGAAAGTGTATATATGTGATAAAGCCTAATGGCCAATGTGATGAATGTGAAAGTGTATATATGTGATAAGGCCGAATGGCCAATGTGATGAATGTGAAAGTGTATATATGTGATAAGGCCGAATGGCCAATGTGATGAATGTGAAAGTGTATATATGAGATAAGACCTAATGGCCGATGTGATGAATGTGAAAGTGTATATATGTGATAAGGTCGAATGGCCAATGTGATGAATGTGAAAGTGTATATATGTGATAAGGCCGAATGGCCAATGTGATGAATGTAAAAGTGTATATATGAGATAAGACCTAATGGCCGATGTGATGAATGTGAAAGTGTATATATGTGATAAAGCCTAATGGCCAATGTGATGAATGTGAAAGTGTATATATGTGATAAGGCCGAATGGCCAATGTGATGATGTGAAGTGTATATATGAGATAAGACCTAATGGCCAATGTGATGAATGTGAAAGTGTATATATGAGATAAGACTAATGGCCGATGTGATGAATGTGAAAGTGTATATATGTGATAAGGCCGAATGGCCAATGTGATGAATGTGAAAGTGTATATATGAGATAAGACCTAATGGCCGATGTGATGGATGTGAAGGTGTATATATGTGATAAGGCCGAATGGCCAATGTGATGGATGTGAAAGTGTATAAATGTGATAAGTCCCGAAGGGCATTTGTGCCAGTACTATATCCGGGTTAAGATCCCACAGGCTTTATGCGGGAATATTATTCTGAATTAATGTCCGTAGGCTTCGTGCTCGTACTATATCCGGGTTTTGAAGACCTGAAGATTCAAGTAAGACTTTGATATTGAGTATCCGCACTAAGTTACCATCAAATAAGTATTACGTATTTAAAGATGTTCAGGTACGTATTACTTACTCGTCGGTGGATTGATTTCAAAGTGAATTATTAGTATCAAAAAGGTATGTAAATGTGATCAATATTATAACTTCAAATATGAGAATGATCTAATTGGTAATGGTATGCTTGTATAATGAAGTATGGGATGAAATATTCTTATGTACTAGTGCATATTCTGCCCAAAGGCCTTATGATTTGAGTACGGGTTGGGTTCAGCTAGATGTGCCAGTACAAGGTAAGGATTATATTCTGTAAACTTACGTATATGTAATAAGGAATATGTTTGGTTCTTTAGGTGCCTACAGTAATATAGTACTTGCCATGTTGAAATACTTGAAAATATGGATGTGATTATGAACAAGTGGAAAGGATTATTGAAAGTTGTAAATTGATGAAAAATGTGCTTACCATGTGAATCCATCTTCAGTTGATGAAGAATGTGCTTTGGAAATATTCGACCATCTAGGTCACTATTGTACGAAAGTATATATATGTGAGAGTTAAGTGATGCGTTTATTGATATTATAGTTCGAGATGAAGCTCTAGATTAACTTCATCGAACAGTTGAAATGAATGACCAAAGATATTGAATGAAAACACTTTGCGACTTAAAGCTCAAGGCTAAAGAAAGGCGAATTAAATTATGTGAAATTTTGGTTAGGTATATGGGTCAAATGAGATTTTATCTAGATTAAGTATATGTGAAAAATGTCATTGATTCAACAAAATTATTGTTTTGCTTAAAACTTACTAAGCTTACGAAAGCTTACTCTGTTCGTTCATGTTTTTGGTCTGTAGGTTGTGGATTCTGACTATTAGCTCGGGGATCGTCAGCACTTCATCACACTATCTACCATTACGTAGCCATGAGATTGGATTATCTTATGGCATGTATAGAATAGACTAGTAGCGAAAGAATAATTTGGTTATTGTATATAAGCCATGCGAAAATGACATCTTTTGAATGGTTACTTATAGAAGTTTACATTTTATCCCTGGCTGTGTTTAGTGTTTATCCAAATGAATGATCTTAAAAAAAAAGTTACAAGTCCGGTAATGCCCCTTACTTATTCCGGCGATGGTTACGGGATAGGGGTGTTACATCTACCATAGCGAATCTTATATCCTGGAAGTTACAGTGGAGTAAGATAAAGCTACAAACTCTATACCCTTGAAGTTGTAAGGGGTTGAATGAAGCTACAATAGCGAATCTTATCTTCCTGAAATTGCAGTGGAGCAAGTTGAAGCTACAATTCCTATACCCATGAAGTTGCAGTGGGTTGGTATAAAGCTATAACAACAAATCTTATCTCAATATGAAGCAATGATACTAAATCTTGCCTTCCTAAAGTTACAGTGAAATAGATGCGGTAAAGTAAAGTAACCAGTGAATGGAAATGATAAGCTACTTGAAAAACAGGAGTACCAAAGAAGTCAAGATTCGGTAGGACTAGACAAAATTGATCTTTCTTAAAGTCTTTTCTCCATTCCCGTAACGAGCAAAGAGGGGTAGCTGTAGTAACCCAATTTTTCCCGGCCCAATACATAAACCCAAACAAAAACAAAATAAAAATAAAATAAATAAAACCCAAATTACAGATCTAAACCAATACAAAACCCTAAAAGCCCAATCAATTAAAGCTCAAAACCTTAAAAATTTTAGAAAACCTTAGCCACCCTAAGGCTTCCAGCCGCCGCTTATTGCCACGTCAGTAGGCACTTCTCCCAAAAGCACCCACACCTCGAGACCTGAGCGCTCTGCCATCATTTCACTGAAATGGCTAAGGGCACACATTCCCATAGTCACCGTTAACCCTCTACCACAACCTGTAAAGAAAAAAGAAACAAAGTAGAAACAGAAAAACAAGACAAAATATGTAATCAATTTGGCTATAAAAGCTTAGTAAACACATGTAACTTTTTACAGAAGATAAATGGAAAAAAAAAACAACAGAGTTCAAAAAGGTGGTTATTTTATTTTATTTTTATTTTTGAAGAAAACATAAAAAAAACAATAAAGAGGTTTAAGCTTTGTTTTACCTTGCTTCACCACCATCGTAGGTGGCCTCTTTTGGCATTAAAAGGGCCTCTGAACCTTTTGGGATCCGTCCAAGGCTTCGTCGGAAGGAGAGAAACCAAAAAGTTTCTTGTTCGTTTTGTTGAGTTTGATCGGATTTTTGGGGATTTAAATCCTAGATTGGGAATCCATGAGTGAAAAGGGGAAAAAATGGGAACTTTGGGAATTTTTCAGCCACCAGAGGATGTGGTTGCTGGCGTTGATGATTGGTGGCTGTGGCGGTGTGCGGTGGCCCTGTTACCAAAAGAAAAGAAGGCTTTAGAGAAAAAATAAAAGGGAAAGCATTTCTTTAAACTTATTCAAATGATTTTTTTTGTTTTTTCTATTTTATATTTCCCTTTAAAACGACGTCATTTTGGGCTTGGCTTAAGACGCACAAAACGACGTCATTTTGGAACCAACTCGATGATCCGATTCGGATCCATCTCTGATCCGCGTGTTTTCAAAGGAATGGTTTAATTAGCATTTTAGTCCTTCACTTTTTTGCTCCTTTTTATTTTCGTCCTATTCCTTTTTAAAAAATTTACCCTATAATTTTAATTTCCCTGCAAATCGGTCCATTGACCCACTATTGAACTAAGAAAATAACATGGGGTTGGGATAATTTCCCTTTGGGTCCTAAACTATTCTATTCTATTTTAGTTTAATCATTTGTGTTCTATTTGCTCATAAATTATACGCTAAATTTTGTTATATTTTCAATTTAGTCCTTTATTTCCCATTCTCTTATTTATTTTCAATTTATGCTTTAAGTTCTGTTTAAGTTTCAAGTTAATCTTTCATTTATTTAATTTTGCCTCTTTATTTGCTGTTTTTATTATTTTATCCCCTAAAATTTTATTATGGTTTCGATTTAATCTTTTTCATTTAATCTTGCCTTTTTTATTTATTTAATTTTCAGCATGTTTAATTCCCTATTTATATTTTATCCTCTAATTTACATAACTTGCATTTTTATCTTTAAGTTTCTTAATCATCTCATTTTAGTTTTTATTGTTTTATATTTTTTAAAGTTGATGTTATTGTTAAACGATTATTTTTGCGAATCAATATTTTATTTTGTCTGCATTAATATTACACAACCATGATCATAGCATTATCTTAATTTTTTTTATTATTTTACCATTTTTTGTCATTACTAGTGTTCTACTTATTATTTTACTATTATTGCCATTATTAAATAGTATTATTAATCGGCTACAATTTATTACAACTACCACTTGTTATTATTTTGTTATCATTTTTTTGACTACGTAACCATTATATACTATTTTTGTCATTTTCATAATATGCAACATGTTTAAATATTCGTTTATTTTTGTACCAACACTTTAATAATTTAATCACATATTGCATTAAATGTTATATTAATTTTTACCCGACGCATAAAAAGGAAATTTTTTTAAAACCGAGGCAATGTTTCTTTATTTAGGGATTCGAGAAATAATACCCTAACTTACGGGGCATGACTTTCTCTTTGAACCAAGATAAACAAGCATCCTTTTAAAATTTCAAAATATATAAGATTTAGGTAATAATCAAATAATGAGAATCCTTATTTTCGAGAATTCGAGATATCGTGTCCTAACTTACTGGACATGATCTTTTTCTCGATTGACTCGAAATAAGAAGTCTTTTTCCATAAAATTCAATTTAGTTTGCAATCATGCAAGAAGGGGATCGTATCTTAAATTTTCCTTGAATTTTCAATTATTGACACTAAAACATTAAGTAATCAATTAGGTACCAATTTTGGGCGTTATGAGGGTGTTAACCCTTCCTCATACGTAACTGACTCCCGAACCTATTTCCTAAATTTTATAGACCGAAAATTATCATTTTAATAAATCTAACACTTTATTAAAATGACCAAGTTTGGAGGTGATCCAATCACACCTAAATAAAAAGGATTGGTGGCGACTGCATTTTTGTTTCTAAAATAAAAGTCAATTTAAAAAAAAGGGGTTTCGTTAGAGAGCACCAACCACACTTCTATAGTCTTAAAAATCCTCAATAAGGCAGCCAACAACCTTTGACAACTTTCGAGACACTGTCATAGGTGTGTTGACAATATGAGCTTCATGTATATTGGTTTTATGAAATAAATCCATTATATACTTCATGTATATTTCTTAGCATCTTGATTTATAATAGGGTATTATTATGGGATATTATCTTTTAACAATTTGATTCATACGTAATTACTATTCAAGGGATTACTCTATTCTTGTCATGGCATCTGAGCAAGGTTTTTGACAAAAAAAAGCTATTTCATCATCCTAAATGGCTGGCAATGAGTCTTCTCCTCCTCCATCACCACCAGGTCCAGGGGCGACACTTACTGGTTTTACTGTTGAGCAATGGCAGTCTCTTCTAGCAGTGTTCGGTAATAAACAATCAACTTCCAGAATAGTAAGTCCAATAATAATTGGATTACTGATACGAAGTGTTCAAATCATGTTATTGGTGATCTTATGTGTTTGACGAATGTGAGAGATGTTGTAGCATGTTTCGTGCGACTCCCTTATGGCCAAACAGTGGTGGCTACCTAAGAATGTAGGAATGGTTAAATTGGCGGGCAAAATTCACTTAAAACACGTTCTTTACGTTTCTAAATTAATTGCAATTTAATTTTGGTTTTCTATTTGAATGATGATATGAATTGTTTTGTCCAATTTTCTACTAATATATGTACTATTTAGGACCTTCATTCGAGGGAGCTCATTGGAGCGGGTGAGAGATGGGATGAACTTTACTACTTTCAGTAGATTTCAACGGTCAAAGCAGTTTCAATTGAAGCTTCATCATCTTTGGAACTTTGGCATAAAATATTGGGTCACCCTTCCAAGAAAATAGTAAAGTTACTTCCTTATGTTAGTAACTCTAGAGATCATCTGAATTCAACATGTGAAATTTGTTATCGTGCTAAGTAGATTAGAAATAACTTTCCAATTAGTGAATAGAAAGTCACTCGTATTTTTAAGTTATTATGATTTATGGAGGTTTTGTAATACCCATTCATGTTGTGGATCTCATTACTTTTTGACATTGGTTGATGATTTCTTTCGTGTTTTATGGGTATATCTATTGGTTAAAAAAAAAGAGGTTTTCAAAGTTTTTATGTCATTCATTACTATGGTTGATCGTCAATTTTCTCAACAAATAAAGTGTGTTAGAAGTGATAATGGGACGAAATTTAATTGTCTCCGAGATTATTTTATTGTAAATGACATTATTTTTCAAACATCTTATGCTAGTACTCCTCAACAAAATGGGAAAGTGGAGAGAAAATATCAACATATTTTTAATGTAACTCGTGTTTTGCATCTCCAGGGAAATTTGCCTATATCTTTTTTGGGGGGAGTGTGTGTGAAGCTTCGAAATTCTAACACTCATACCGTCATGAAGAAAAATTTATCTCCCACCTCACCTACTTTAGAGCCTTCCTTAGGTACTCCATTTCCTATAACTCATTATGTTAATTATAACAAATTTACTGTGAAGCACTAAAATTTTCTTGCAGCTATTACTGAAGGGGTTGAACCACGATATTTTAAAGAGGCTGTGAAGGATGCAGGATGGCGTGATGCTATATAAAAGGATATTTATGCTCTAGAGGATAATGATATTTGGTTTATAGAAACACTTCCTCTTGGAAAGAAAGCACTAGGTAATAAGTGGATGTACAAGATTAAATATAACTTTGATGAAAGTATCGAGAGACTTAAAGCTCGTCTTGTTGTTTTTGATAATCATCAAGTATAAAGTATTGACTATGATGAAACTTTCACACCTATGGCGAAAATGGTGACTATTCGAGTTTTTTAGCTATTACAACTTCGAAAAGTTAAGAATTACATCAGATTGATGTCTATAATGCCTTTCTTCACGGTGATATTGATGAAGAGGTTTACATGAAGCTTCTTCCAGTTTTTGCTCCTGATAAGCGTGGAATGGTTTGTCGTTTGCACAAGTCTTTGTATGGGTTGAAACAGGTTCCTCTGTATTGGTTTACGAAGCTTATTACTGCACTGAAAGGGCATAGATTTCTTCAATCATATTCTAATTATTCTCTCTTTACATAAACTAAGGGATCTGTACGCATTAATGTGCTAGTTTATGTTGATGATTTGTTTTTTTTTTGGAGAGGGGAACGATTCCGCAGCTTTGAAAAATTTTAAAGGGTATCTCAGTTCTTGCTTTCATATAAGGATCTTGGTGTTTTGAAATATTTATTGGGGATAGAGGTAGCTCTAGCTCTTTAGGGTTATTTCATTGTCAAAAGAAATATGCACTTGATATAATTTTGGGCCGTGTCTTTTGGTAACAAATCATGTAAGACCGTTAATAGAGCAAAATCGTAAAATAACTAATGTTATATGGTTTTGTCTGATCTTGAGTCGTATAGGCAGTTAATGGGTCGTTTGATTTATTTAGCAATGATTATAACACCCCTAACTCGTATCCATCGCTGGAACAGGGTTATAGAGCATTACTAGAGCTTTCAGAACTTTTACAGATAATTTATGTCAATTACTATTCATCCTTTGAAATTATTCGTAACGTCCCTTAAATAGAGCCTCGAGGCCTAATATGAGCAATGGAATCGAGTCAGGACTTAATCGAAAACTCTAAGAATTTTTCGTGACATTTCAAAAATTTTCCAAGGTACAGGGCTCACACGTCCATGTTGCAGGTCGTGTTCGACCTCGTGTAACTCTCTGACTTGTGCCACACGGCCAGCCACATGCCCGTGTGTTAGGCTGTGTGGTTAATTAATTTTCTTTGAAATTAGATGCAGGTTTCACAAAGCCAAGACACACGCCCATGTTCTAGGCCGTGTAGCATACGGTTGAGATACACGCCCGTGTCTCTGTCCGTATGCTCAATTCTGAACATTTTGTTTCTCAAATTAAAGGTGCAGGGGATACACAGCTTAACCACACGCCTATGTACCAGGCCGTGTGTCACACACGGTCTAGACACATGCCCATGTGTCTGCCCGTGTGAACAAAATGAAGTCATTTCTAGCTTCATTTCTCACCCAAAATCACCAATGACCTGTACTTAACTCACATCCAAATATCAACCATTTCAAGCATTCAAAATTAAGCAAACTCTATCATTCAACATGGCATATCATTATATGCATACATGTTTATAATCTTACCTTGGTATATTCCATATGTTAGGCATAATTTGAACGACCATTAACATGTATGTAGCTACCATAGTATGACATTACAAGTATATCAAAAACAACCATTACTAGCCATTCCAATGGCTAGATTACAAACCACATATTTAAGTCATCTATGGCCAAGTTAGCCTATACATGCTATTATACCAAAATGATTTTACTCTATGCCCAAAATAAGTTAGTGGATAGTGTGATGATGCTCCAATGATCTCTAACCTCGCGAGCTTCCGAGCACTATAAAACAGGGAAAATAAAATATTATAAGCATTACATGCTTAGTAAGTTCGTATAACGGAAACTAAACTTACCAATCCCGTTTATTAAATCTAAGCATACAATATCATGTTTTCTATCAACTTGGCAAAATTGCCTAAAAACATGCATTCAATCAAACATGTTAGTCACAAAATTTTCATATACATCAAGTAAACGTAGATGAGCTCATCGTGCAATATCATTTCAAGAAATTATTCATTTCATCTCATAATTCCCTCATCATGCCAAGAGTCTTGTCCGTTGAATCATTGAAATTCTGATGGATCTTCAAGTAGTACACTCAAGGTGTACAATTCAATAACTCGTAAATTCTTAGTCAAGAGAACACACTCTCGAGCCACATATTGTAATTACAGGATTACCAGTCCAGGCTAAATCCTTTATGTAACGTATGCTCAGAAGAGCTCAATTAAGATTACCAGTCCAGACTAAATCCTAATTCTAACATATGCTCGAGAGGAATTATATCAGGATTACCCGTCCGACTAAACCCTTTCTATAATGAGATCAATAGGATTACTCGCCCGAGCTAAATCCTCAGCAAAAAATGCAGGACCTCATTCATTTTAGGAAATCACATATATTCATCGGAATTTAATATTCAAACAAGATTTTACCCTTTTTCCAACATTTTCGAACATGTAAACATTTCACACATTTATAATATTCACATAAATATAAATCGTATTGCATACAATCATAGCATTCAAGTTAACATATTTACATGCTAGATTAAGTTACACGAACTTACCTCGACACTTGTTTGCTTAAATAATCTACTAATTCGAAACCTTTCATTTTCCTCGATCTAACCTCAAATTTGTGTTGTTCAGATCTATATAAATAACTTTAATCATCAATTTCACACATTTTGTATTCATTTGGACTCAATTTACATCTTAGGCAAAATTACCATTCTGCCCTCAATTTTTCCATAAATTCGAATTTCGTCCTTAGGCTCAGAAAATGAAATTCATGCAATTTACTCCCTATTTCAAGCCTAACCGAAATTTCAACATGAAATTTACAGCACATATTTTCTGTAAATTTTATAATTTTTTATCAATTTTCACAACTTTATATTTTAGTCCCTAAATAATGTTTTCATCAAAAATCACTTTGTAAAAGTTGTTTATTTATCAACAACCTTTCATTTTCTACCATAAATTTTAAATTTTCAGCATATTCATCCATGATCTAATTTCCATACCTTGGTAACTTTTCAAATTGATCCTCCAAATAGATAGATTAAGCTATCTCAGTTTCAAAAATATCAAAATTACTAAAAACGGAACAAGAAAACTTACCCAATTAAGCCATGAAAGTTTCTTCTCTCCCTCTCCTAGGGTTTGTATGTATTTTGGACGAAGATGATGAGAAAATAAGATGATAATTCTTTTATCATCTTTTAATTAATTAAGTTAAGTCAATTTCCAATTTAGTCCTTTCCCTTTTTCTAAATTTCCATGGATGAGTCACTAAAATATCTATATAGTTTTCTTTAATGGTCTAATTACCATATCAGGACCTCAAGTTTTAAATTCCATAGCTATTTAATCCTTCTAGCCACTAAAATTCAACTTTTACATTTTATGTGATTTAGTCCATCCCGTAATTAAGCACTTAATCAATAAAATTTTATTATCAGAATTTTCACATGACATTTCTAACATATTATGGACCATGTAATAAAATTAAAATAAATTTTATTTTTGGATCGGATTTGTGGTCCTGAAACCACTGTTTCGATTTCACTGAAATTGGGCTGTTACAGTGACCAAGCCTGATTTGGCATACTCAGTTCATGTCTTATCCCAGTTTATGCATGAGCCAAGGTAAGAGCACTGGGACATGATGTTGTGTGTTTTCTAATACTTGAAAGGCTAACTTGGCCAATGGATTCTTTTGAGATCTGCTAGTGATTTGCCCTTGAAAGGGTGGCGTGTTTCAGATTGGGCTACTTGTCCATTAACCTAAGATTCGCTTACTGACTAACTTGTTTTTTGGGACAATCTCTTATTTTCGAGAAAACTAAGGAACAACATATTGTTTCCTGTTCTTCTATTAAGGCTAAGTATAGGTTTATGGCTCCCGCTACTTGCGAGCTCAAGTGGATGAATGCCTTGCTATTGAGCTTAGGTGTTCATCATCTTAAAGCAATTCATTTATTTTGTGATAGTCAATATGCGTTCCATATTGTAAGAATCTCGTATTTCATAAGCGTACCAAACATATTGAAGTGGATTGTCACTTTGTTAGGGATGTAATCCAATATGGGTTGATTGCACCTTCTTATGTTTTAACTTCTATTAAGTTGTCTGACATATTTACAAAGGCATTTGGTAAACTGCGATTTGAATATCTTCTTAACAAGTTGGGCATTTATGATCTGTATAGTCCAACTTGAGGGGGTGTTAGAATATTATTATGGGATATTATCTTTTAGCAATTTGATTCCTAATAGGATATTATGAGATATTGTTATGAGATATTATTTATTAGCAATTTGATTTCTAATAGGATATTATAGGATATTATTATGGCATATTATCTTTTAGCAATTTGATTCCTGCGTAACTACTATTGTATAAATATATATGCCTCTGAGGTATATCAATAAAATTCAAGAGATTACCCTATTCTTGTCAGTATTGAATGCCTAAAAAGAGTACCTGAATAACTTAGGGCCATTTGAATGGATGATTATGTCCAGTGCGATGCATTTAGTTTTTTTTTGTCTTACGTTACAATGTCGCTATAGTATCTAATCTCAATGTCAGAAAAGAAAAATTAAAATGTCATAAGAGAATCAGTAAAAGTATTACAACATAAACCCAAGGAAAAAGTATCAAACTAAAATGCAATAATATTAATTGACAAATTAAGCTTATTTCATTTGCTTCTTATTTGTTTATATAAAAAAAGAAAGGGTAAAATAAAGAAGTAAAAAGGAAAAAGGGAAAAAAAAGGAAACTTAAAAGAAGAGAAAAAAGGAAAAAATACTAAATTGCTCAAAAAGAAAAAGTATAAAAAGTACATGTGCAATTTGGCCTAAAATTTTTGTTTGAACTGATAATTTAATGTGTCACGTTATTTTCCATTATTGCGGGTAATGTCTCAATGATTAAAATGTTACAAATTGGCAATATTAGTTACAATTTCATAACAAATTAAAGTTTGATAACCAAAACGTAATTTAAACCATACATAAACGACTATTTCTAAAAGGGATAAATCTCAAAACTATACATGGACTATGGTTCAATGTGCAATTGTATATATAAAATTTTGATTTGATCTAATTCTTGTAAATTATTGACATAATTATTGATATAATATCATTTTATATTTATATATTACATATATAAATAATTATATTTATCCAATATAAAAATAAATTGATATATTTATTTATTTAAATGTGTATAATTAAATCAAAATTAAAGCTTTAAGTATACATTTGAACCAAAATTAGCGTTTCACCTGTATAATTAGATCAAATTAAAATTCACGTATACAATTACACATTAAATCAAAATTAATATATAATTGGATCAAACTTAAATTACAACCGAATATAGGCCCAAATAGATTGGACACTATTGGACTGTAGCTGAAGGGGAGTATTTATATTCTTGAAATATGGGCTAGGCCTGGGGATAGCAAACAAAATATAATTGTTTTTTCAATTTAAAAAAAAAATGAAAAACCCAAACCCTAAAATATCTCTGCGGGAGAGCATCAAACATGGAAGGAATTTTCAAATTTGCCACTATTCGTACCTGAGTCAGTGTTTTTTCCTGTCTTCTTTTCATCTCTTTGTTTCAAAGAGCGGGAAACGAAGAGTAGGAGCTCAAAAAACATCAGAAAAGCGTAAAGTTAGGGGTTTTGTGTTTTTTTCTTCGAGTGATGGCGAATGTAGCAGTGGATAAAGATCAACAATGGCTAATGAATTGCTTATCTGCTTCTCTGGACCCTAACCAGGAGGTTCGTTCTTTCGCTGAAGCGTCCCTTGACCAAGCCTCTCTTCAACCAGGTTCCTCTCATTTCTCTCTTTACAATTTCCTTCTTTCTTTTTCTAAATTATTTTCCTTTGAAATGTTAGTCTCATACTCGCCTGCTTTGATCGTAATTTTAAAACTTACTAATGGTAACTAGTTGGTCTGCTGTACGCGTTTAGATTAACAAGAGAAACAGTGTTTTTGAAGTATTATTAAATAAACATTGATAGATAACAAATTGCATGATATTACTTTTAGTGTTACATTTTGAATTTTTTTTTCATTTTTAATCAATCGCAACTTTTTTTAGGTTTACTTTATAGCGAGATTTTAAGAAGCAAAAGTATCGAGGAAATGGAAACTTAATTGTCAAACTTGTTGAAAAAATAAATAATTCATAAAAAAGTGTATTTAAATAGTAATTTTTAACATAACTCATAAAATATTCAATAAAAAACATTCGGGACGAATAGACACTAGAAAGCTACTTCTAACAAAAGTAACTGACAACTAGTAATCTTTATTTGTATGATTATTGTTTTTGTTTTTCTTTCCTCTAAATATAAGTTGAAAGGGGTTGAGAATATTGTGCAGTCACTAAAGATTTCAAGGACACAAATAGATATTGAAGAGAAATTTCTTTAAACAAATGAAGTAACCACAATGCTTTCATGCTCAAGCAATGAAGGCTCTGATTTTGTTGGTGCTTTTGTTTATTTTTCTTTAATAGAAAGTGAAAAGCAAAAAATAAAAAATTAACTGCAAAACAAAGAATAAACTACAAAAAGAATAAATGATAACTTGTTTTTTGTAAAGCCTCTCCTCCATATGTCTAAGCAAACATCCTTCTAAGAAAAAAAAGCAACCTTGGATAAGAGGAACAACGACAAGCAATTTTTCATTTTGCTTTTAGAATCAGAGAAATATCAGCTGAATATTTGAGAGCTGGAGAGGAGTTATGCTTAGGAACACAAAATGACAACACTTTGTTTCTATATACACTTTTATTATCATTTGACTTGAAGCTTGGTTTATGTAAAAGTTTCTATTTCTGCCCCTCAAAGTGACAGCTAAGGTGTCAGGTTTACATATATGTGCGCCTATGTGTGTTTAATTCCTCTTTGCTATACTCTTTTTTAGAAAATCAAGTGTACATTAGCAGCCTAGCAGCTTTGATTTGTTTTTAATCTAGAGAGTAATGGCATGTTTTATAGAGATGAAATAATAGTCATAGATAATATCAAATCCTTTTTAGTTTTCCCTTTTAATCATATTATTTCACTTGTGTCTTATATGGTTATCATCCCCATCTTTTCTTGTCTTCTTCTGAAGGCTTTGGCAGGGGATTGTCACAGGTTGCCGCAAACAGAGACCTTCCATTTGGATTGCGTCAGATATCCTTTTTTGAAAGTTGATTCACTTAATTCATTCTTAATTTCCTGTTGTATTATTTGTTAATGAGTTCCAATGATATTCCCATTTGATTTCCTGTTGATAGATTCACTTACGGCTCATCTATTACTCAGAAAGAATCTGTCAAATGTTTCTTTAGTCTCTTGAATTTTATTATTCTTTCTTATTGTTTTATTTGAGGAAAAGCAATCCTCTGTCTGCATGTTATATTTATGAACATCTTATTTCCTTCATACAATTAGAAGAAACAGAGAAAAATGCTGTTTTGCTGTTTCCATCTTTCTGCTGATTACTTGAAAGAAAAACTTTCTTGGCCATCACTGGATTGTCTTGTATATTAATACAATGTGAGGCTTTTAGTTTTGTGAAGCTTTAACATCTTCTACCTAGCTGCTCTCATTTTGAAGCAGTTCATCAGAAAACACTGGCAGGAGGGTGATGAATCATTTCAACCTCCTGCTGTTTCAAGCGACGAGAAGGTACATAATGAAATATGACACTAATAGTTCAATTTTATTTCCTACTCTGTAAACTTTTTCTTTGCATATTTAAAATTCATATGGGCCTCTTTTTTCTCTTTGTTGTTGTATGCTTTTTGTGTACTTTACTGCTGTATCTTTACATATTTTTAGGCCTCATTTGGTTGGCAAGTTATAACCTCTTGATGAAATTTTTGTGGAAAGCATTTTCCTCAAAAATAATCTATACATGTGTGTTTTAGACCTATTTCTTTGCATTTTTAAAGGAATATGAATTTTTTCTAGCTCTTCATTTGTTGTGTACTTCATAATTTTGGTTTTGATTCTAGGCCTCATTTGGTTGGTCTAAGAAAGCTTTTTGATGGAATTCCTTTTGTGGCAAACAATTTCCTCGAATGTGTCTTGCAAGCTAGTTGAAAAGCATATTGTACTCTTTAGTTAGTGGGTCAATCTAATTAGATAACTTCATAATAGGAAAATCATTTGCGAAGTTCTATTTTAAATTTTGTATTTTTACTTCACTGACAAAATAATTTTATATTATCAAGTTTTCTTTGTGCTTACTAGACAATGGGAATTATCTTCCAGGTAATAGTTTTTTGTGGATAAAGGCTTCTAATCTTCATCAGTTGTTTGATAAGAGGTTTTCATGATATTTCTTGCTAATAGAATTCATTTTTTGGTTTTTGGCCCTTTCTTTTACATATAAATCTTTGAGCTAAGCTACAAAACTTTAGCTAGGGTTTTCTTGATAGTAGATAAACCAGTAAAGTATTGAGAATTAAACTTTTGAATGATTTGATCTATTGATCTTTTAGTTTGTCTTTAAGATTGTGATACTCTTAATAGAATATGGTTTTAAATCCTTTTATTTTTATTGACTCTATCACCTCTATAATTATCAAAATTTTATTTCATCATGTTACTGTTATTTGATTACAAAATCTGTAAAATTTCACACAAACACACACACACATATATATGTGTATATGTAAAATTTCTCATATAATTTACGAGTTTGTCTTCTGTAAAACTGCATTAAAATCTGTTCACTATTTAATTTAGCAAAATGTTCATCAGTTTTAAATGCAAAGTCAAAGCTTTGAGTTTTTCCTTTTTTAAGTAAACCCCGAATTTTGGTGGCGATTATGATGAAATTAGCTAACTGTTTGCTTGAAATTCATTACAATAAAAGCTGTGCCTTGCTGAATAGTTGCTGAAGTACATGCATATCTAATAAATATTAGGAAGCTTTGGCTTGAGGGCATTTGACAGCTTCTTTCTGTGCTACTTTTGTTGGCTTTTAATTCATTCTTGTTGTATACTTCTGGCATTGGTTACTGTATGAAGCCTCAATGCTTCTTTGCATAGTTCTAAATATGCCTTTGTATGTTTTTGTTTTTCTGCAGTTCTACTTCTATTGAACAGTTATGGCTTGGATGAAACATTTAGCCATGCTTTTTATTGGTTCCTTATCTATACATGGTTACCAATAAGTGTTCAAAAATGTTTTTCCTCTTGTTAATACCTTCTATTGAGCTACTCTAGACACAAACATACACATATCTTTTGGCTTTCTTTCTCTATCTTAATTTTCACTTTAAATTTTGAGATGAAACATATGAATGGGTTTTCCACCTCTAAATGTAGCTAGTAATCAACAAGTTGTAAACATCTTGTGTTTAATATACCCTGTCCACCTCCATATTAAATCAATCATGATTATATTTTCAGGCAGTTATCCGCGGACTACTTTTATCAACTTTGGATGATCCTAATAGAAAACTTTGCACAGCAATCAGTATGGCTGTAGCAGCTATTGCAGTCTACGACTGGCCAGAAAGTTGGCCAGACTTGTTGCCGTTCCTCCTAAAGTTGATTGGTGATCAAACTAGCATGAATGGAGGTAAGAAATATAGCATTCGTGCTCTAATTAATACTATTGCTTTTTGTTTCCTGATCTTGAACATTTTCTCTTCATGTTTCTGTGGTTTGATAGCCGTCCTAGATGGCTTACGTAGATGCCTTTTTTTGTAATAACTTAGTTTTGAATGATTGATGGCTATTCTTTCTAACCTTTTCCATAAAGTTCTATTTGTATTTAAGTGTGTTATTATTAGTATACTCTGAGAATTTGGTTTCTGGTGAAGGATTCATTGCTTATTTATGTTTTTGTTGTTATTAAGGAGGTTTGTGTAGATATAAATCTTCTCATCTGGTTATCTATTATTTTTCCCTTATATATTTTTTTCTTTTTTAACTCTTTGATATCAAAGTTCCTTTGTGGTAGGAACCTTTTTCCTTCTATTTTCCTGGGTCCTTGATTTATTCATTTTGATTCTTTTCTGGCCTATCATCATGCCTTAATACATTCTTATTTCTCATGGTTATCCATATTAGTAAAGTGTTGAGTATTTTTAGTTGCCTTTAAGCTTTTTGCCATTGTAAATTTTATCCTTTGGATTCATTGGATTAAAGCATTCCCAATTTTTGAAGTGCATGGTGGTCTTAGGTGCTTAGCACTTCTCTCTGGGGATCTAGACGACATGATGATTCCAACATTAGTACCTGTCCTCTTCCCTTGCTTGTATAACATTGTGTCATCTTCTCAGGTCAGTTTTCTTTTGCTTTGATATAGCTTTAAGTAGGTCTGTTTTTGTTGGCGGTGTTGGTGTGTGTGTGTTTAATTTCATATGATTTTGAATCTTATTTTCTGGAGATGATGATTTTGGGATGTGTGGTATTGGTGTAGCTGTGCATGTGTTCATGTATGACTGCACATGGTGCAGATGCTGTCTGAAGAAAGCTTTATATGTGTAATCTAACCACAAATTTAAGTATTTAACAATTTTCAAGCATGTAATTTTATTGTATTTGCCCAAAATTAGTGATTTGGGCAGTCTCCAAATTCCTTTGTTATGAGTGTCACATATATAAAATAGAAACTCCTAACATGTTGATAAGACTTCCTTTTGCAGACCTATAACAAATATTTGCGCACAAAAGCTCTCTCTGTTGTTTATGCTTGCACTTCCATGTTGGGGACTATGAGTGGTGTATATCAGGTACTCTCATGCGATCTATTTTTTGTTGTGCTGGATCTTGATATTTTGTCAGTTTAATTTTGTTGTTAATTAACAGAACTAAGATATTCATGTTCAGGTAGAAACTAATGCATTGATGGAACCAATGCTTAAACCATGGTTAGATCAGTTCTCTTTTATCTTGGAACATCCTGTACAGCCTGAAGATACCGATGATTGGAGCATCAGAATGGAGGTTGGTATTATGCTTTCATCTCTTTCCATTGCCATGTTTTGTACTTTTTGCTTACAACTCAAATTTCCCAGGTTTTAAAATGCTTAAATCAGTTTGTTCAGAACTTTCCTAGCTTCAATGAGAGCCTATTTATGGGTTAGTTGGCCTTATCTCTGCATACATATTTTCTGAATTTTAGTTTTGATGTCTTATTACTAATGGTGCCTTCCTGAGGTTCCATTTTTGCAGTTATTGTGGGGCCACTATGGCAGACATTTGTATCATCTCTGAGTGTATATACTCGATCATCAATAGAGGGTACAGAGGATCCCTATGAAGGCAGTTATGACTCTGATGGTGCAGAGAAAAGCCTTGATTCCTTTGTTATTCAGGTAATATTAGTGGCCAAAAGAAAAGGTAATTTTAAATTTAAGTACAAAAATGCTTGTTTATTTGATACACAACAATATAGGTAGAAGTAGATCCTGATCTTTTTTCTAATTTGGTTTTTCTCCAAGAGTGGGACTGACATGTGCACATTCAGATGCTTTCTAATCAACTTTTGGTGATAAACTTGGAAGTGTTTAACCTATAGAAGGTTGAGATAAAAGGGTTTGCTACAGATTATAAATCAATTTATATAAGTAGAGTTGGATTCTGAGTTGGTTGAATGCTATGGTATTTGTTCAAAGTTGGGAGAAGCTGAATGTAAAGTAGCAATCTTCTTATGGTTAGGTTAGGGTGTCAACAGGTTAATTTTTCTTGAAGTTATTCCAAAAACATTTGGAAAGTGAAAATGAATTATCCCTGGTTTGGCAATAAGGAGGTAGATGGCTGTGATAAAAAGCTGCAGTGAATGTTTTAAACTTCAATTGTTGATTTTATTTGAAGAAAGTGGTAGCAGGCTTGTTCTTGTATATAGTTTTGGGTTCTCCTAAAACTGTGGTTTTCTGTCAAGTGCACAAATATCAGTAGTTTCTCGTTTAATTGATCTTTCCTCTCCATTTTTTGTGTTTGACTTTGAACTTGCAGTTGTTTGAGTTCCTTTTGACTATTGTCGGTAGCACAAAATTTGTACAGGTAAAGTTAGAAGACTCTATATCATTTTTAATTACTATTTCTATTTTATAATGATTTATTATAATAATTTATTATAAAATTGATCATGTAGGTTGTTGCAAATAATATTGCAGACTTGGTATATTACACTATTGCTTTTCTGCAAGTGACAGAACAACAGGTAACTATTCGTTATTTGATGTCAGAGTGGACTTTGACCTATATCTTATTGGTCTGCCATCTTGAGAACTGAGAACATAGGGACTTTATTCATCCTTTATTCATCTTAACTGAATCCAATTCCTTGCACAATTTTAAAGTAACCCTTCGTTGTGCTTCCTTTGCCACTCTTTTATCTTTGAAGCTAAATAAAATGGAGTTTTACCTGCAGCATTTTGTTAATCATCTCAACAATGCTGTCATAGTCGTTTACATATTCAGCGTGACTGACATGCCTATTAAGTCTTCCTTTTCTTGGAATGCATATTCCAATCCAATCTGTGCAGTCCCTCTCCTGCATTACATCCTGATATCACTACTTTTCTCACTCTCTATGAAACTAGTGGACATGCAAGCCTACTGATCATTCAATGTTGGTAAAATCAATTAAACCATTGTGGTGAGTTACTTCGAAAAATTATACGAATCACTTGCCTGATATGTTAACTGCTGCAAACTTATTACTCACACTAGTCATTGACCTCATGCCATTGACTGCAGTTCATCATGGTGGTTCATCTTTAAATAACTGTACAATAGCTTAGCACTTGCAGATGAGAATTATATACAATCAAAACATTGTACAAGAACTTCAAACTTAATTTTATCTAGTTAACTATCTTAAAATATGCTCGAGTTTCATCAGTGTGACTTCTTGTGGCAAAGATTGATTCGTAACAGCAGTTGAATCTCTTCATTCAATCATCAATTACAACCAAAGGAAGCTCCTCTTATACCTTCATTTCCTTCCTTATGTTTCAGAGGACCTAGACATGCAATTTTTATCTGCCTCTTTCTCATTTTTGCAGTAAAAACTTTAAATCTTTTGAATGCTCCTCTTATCATAACCTTTGATTCCCTTTAAATTTATTTCTTCTAAGATTCGTTTTCCACACTTTCCCCTTTCTTATGTTTATGTTTGAATCCTTTCTAGGTACATACATGGTCAATGGATGCTAATCAATTTGTAGCTGATGAGGATGATGTCACTTATAGCTGCCGTGTGTCTGGTAAGTAGCTTGTACGTTGGTAACTTGTGATCGGATATTTCTATTGGCACCCAGACTAATTGGAATTCCTTAGTGCTGTTATATATGGATGTTGTGTTTCTCTTGAAGCATGTATTCCATGCATCTATGTGTTTACTAGGACATTCTTTTGGTCATGGTGGAAACCGATAGTTTGTCCTTTTTCCATATTAAGTGAAAATGGTTCAAATGATGATAGCACCTTTAGAATATCTGTTGCAAAGAACCTGACTCCAGGAAATTCATCATGTAAACTATGTGATAGGAGCAGCAACAATGGAAAAGAACAAATGAAAAATGGAAAAGAATTAAGAAGTTTTATTGGCTGAAAATAGCTCAAGAATCTTGAACTTATGGAAGCTACAAAACTCCTAAACAAGTACTCAAAATATTCAAATAGGATCTAGACAATTTCTAGCAGGACATATATATATACTGAGAACCCTGTGTGTTATTCAGAAACAATTAAACAAACTTCAAAGAAATAGAACTGGTGGAGGTAATATAGAGGCGAAGTGGGTCTAGTGCACCAGAAATTTATGGGAAAGTAGGTGCAGGCCTCCCTTGACTGCTTCATCCATGGTGTCACAGGTGCTAGACGGTTGAGACATTTGTATTAAGCCAAGATGCTGGTCATCCATTTTCTTGCATGCCCTCTTTCTAGAATAAGCCAATAGAGGCGGTGGCAGTGTATTCTTATCACTATGTTTACTATACAAATTAAAGATAAAACAGAGTTGTAAAAACTATTGATTTTGTCTCAAATTGATATGCTTGATTAAGATTAAGAGACAGAAAGGCCTTTGGTCACTAATAATCTCAACTTAGGTTTTCTTATGCCTCCTGATGAAACTTGAAAGAAGGAAACAACAGTCCATTGAATCCTAGTTGGTTTGTTCATGAGGTGCAATTATCATATTAATTGTCAACAGTCAGCAGTCTGTAGTTCCAAAACATCATTCTCTGTCTATCTTCATCTATCCTCTTTTTTGTTCTCAAGCTCAGCCCAGCTTCAACCCAGTTGCCTTTGTCTCTGACAAATCTTTGATTGCATTTCCATAATGCTGCCATTTTAAGTCTTCAAACCTGTTTATGGATCTGATAGCATCTCTTTCTTACATTTGCCCATCTCAAAGAAATCAAGACTTCCTTGACCTTATGAAAAAGTAATTTCCTATAAAAATTTACTTTCTGTAGGTGCCCTTTTACTAGAGGAGGTGGCAACTTGTTGTGGGGGAGATGGCATTGATGCTATTATAAATGCTGCAAGCAAAAGATTCAGCGAGTCTCAACAAGAAAAAGCTGTTGGTTCTGTGGTTTGGTGGAGGGTAAGTAGAATTTCCTCTTGTGGCCTACCATTTATGAAGGATTTATGGTTTGGGCTCTAAGCATTTGTCTCGCTGGAGTCTCCTTTCAACTTTTTCTTTAAATTTCTTCCTCTCTCTGTGCATTACTTGTTTAGTGAGCTTGGTTTTTTCATAATCATGTGGAAGATCCTGTTCTAAATCATTTTAATGGAATACCTTTTTCTTCATGCAATCTCTCTTTTTGTTTTCTTTATTTATTTTTTTAAGACCTCCTCAAAAACTCATTTTTGAATGGTAAATTTTATAGATGAAAGAGGCTACTTTGTTTGCTTTGGCTTCCTTGTCTGAGCAATTACTTGAGGCAGAGGTTTGTTCTTTCCATGATAATTTTCAATTATGAGTAATCACTTTCTCCTTAGGCCTGAGGCATGATGTCCAAGGACTTATCACAGGTTTCAACTTTAATGTTGTATTGAATTTATGGTAGCAGGTTTCTGGACTTACAAAAGTGAGCATAGGGAACCTTTTAGAGCACATGATTACTGAAGATATGGGAATTGGTATTCACTTGGTTTTTTATTTTATTGTGTTTTATAGTTATAGTATATCATAGATTCAGTGGACACATCTTGTCAATTATGATAAATTGGATCAGATTTTGCTGTTTTTTTTCTTCTGCAGTACCTAAACGTCACATGAGCCTGAAAGTCTTGCCATTTTTGTTTTTCAGGTGTACATGAATATCCCTTTCTTTATGCTCGTATGTTCATATCAGTTGCTAAGTTTTCCTCTGTGGTAAGGATGTCCTCTCCCTATTTTTGAGGTTATCTTATGGTTATTTCCTTTCAGAAAGATCTAATTCAATTTTTAACATGTTCAGATGAGCAGTGGAATTCTTGAACACTTTCTTCTTGCTGCTATGAAGACAATTGGCATGGACGTGTAAGTGTACCTACCGCATTTTGATATCTCTCCACCGGGTAATTAATAGCATAAAATCTTATGTTGAGTTTTTCTATTGGCAGCCCTCCAGCTGTGAAAGTAGGTGCCTGTCGAGCACTTTCACAGCTGCTTCCTGAAGCAAACAAGAGTACCATTGAGTCTCAGATGATGGGATTATTGTCATCACTGACTGATCTTCTTCATCGGGTAATGTACAACTGTGTAATTCTTGAAAGCAGTTGTTGAAGTGACAATACGTCTAATGGCTGTATTCTGATTCTGATTTCAGGCTTCTGATGAGACATTACACCTGGTACTTGAAACACTGCAAGCAGCAATTAAAGCTGGTGAGTTTAGATTTAGTTGGATATATAATTCATGAATTATTTTCATCTCCATGATATATTTAGGTGTTTTCTTTTACATTACAGTACTTCTATGTTTCATTTTTATTTGCTGTAGGTCATGAGTCATCAGCGTCTGCAGAGCCTATTATTTCTCCTATAATCCTCAATATGTGGGTCTTGCACATTTCGGATCCTTTCATTTGTATTGATGCAATTGAGGTTCTAGAGGTAGTAATGCAAATGCTGTTAACAGTATATAATAAGCAGTAACTTAGTGTCTTTTTGTTCTTAATATTCCATTTTTTAATTTTTAGAATTGTCCACTTTATGCTTGGCTTCCATTCCTCAAGTCTGGTTATTTAGTTTATATGTGTTAGGAGAGATTATATTTTCATGTGTCAATTTGCGATGGTAATATATCCTTTGATCTCACGTTGATTAAAATTATAGTACTTGAACAGAGATTAAATATTTCATTTCATAATTGTAGGCAGAATTCCAAATTAGAATTCTAGTTTAAGGAGAATAAAGAGACTCATGAGGAAGAACAATAGGGATCAAAACTCATTTAAATGGCTCACTCCTGGTTTCTTACTCTAAGGTTAGGGAGTTGATAGATTCTTTCTTGAATGTTATTGCCAATAAAATTTGGCCACGTTGAAGAGGAGTACTTTATGTTACTAAACAGAGTACAAAGCTATATGAAAATAAGTCTAGCTTTCAAAATTATTCTTGGTCCCAACTGTACTAATAATTGAAGAAGAGCAGAAAAGGACACGAAAACCTATAATATAAAAGTTTCTGTAGTAATTATGAAGAAACTTAGAAAAAGATTATTATTCATTCTACTAATTAGTTTACACCTATAAAGAGAGGAATTCACACAAACAAGGAAAACAATCCCTAAAAAATAGTAACTTCCTAAGAATCAGTGACTGAGATTAGTTTCTATTTACAAGGGAACTCCTAGTAATAAGGTAAGTTTTCTGTCCTTAATCTTAGGAATTCCAACACTCCCGCTCAAGCTGGAGTGTAGATGTTTATCAAACCCAGCTTGCCAATAAGTTCTTCAAACATGTTTCTGTTCAAACTTTTAGTTAATACGTCTGCAACTTGTTGTCTAGTAGGTAGGTAGGTGATGCACACTTCTCCTGAGTGTATTTTTTCTTTTATAAAGTGGCGATCCATTTCCACATGTTTGGTGCGATCATGATGCACAGGATTATGTGCTATGCTGACAGCTGCCTGGTTGTCACAATACATCTTCATAGGCCTGGTGTAAGGCACTTTTAGTTCCCCCATAAGTCTTTGTATCCAAACTCCTTCGCATATACCATGAGATAGTGCTCGATACTCTGCCTCTGCACTGCTGCGTGCTACAACAGACTGTTTTTTGCTTCTCCACGTCACGAGGTTACCCCAAACATAACTACAATAGCCACTTGTAGAGCGTCTATCGTTAACAGAACCTGCCCAGTCTGCATCAGTGTAGACTTCCACATTCTGGTTGGCAGTTTTCTTGAAATGCAGGCCTTTACCAGGAGTCCCTTTCAGATACCTTAATATTCTATATGCAGCTTCCAGGTGCTTCTCCCTCGAGGCATGCATGTACTGACTGATAACACTTACATTGAAGGCTATGTCTGGACGGGTGTGAGATAGGTAGATGAGTCTTCCTACTAGTCGTTGATATCTCCCCCTTTCGATTTCTTCTCCATCCTCATCAGTTCCCAATTTAAAGTTAAATTCCATAGGTGTTTCAGTTGGTTTGCAGCCCATTAAACCAACTTCTGACAGTAGATCAAGAACATATTTCCTTTGGGAGATGGAAATACCTGTTTGGGACCTTGCTACCTCCATACCAAGAAAGTATTTAAGATTCCCCAAGTCTTTAAGCTCGAACTCTGTACCAAGGAATTCTTTCAACCTCACAATTTCGCTTGAGTCATCTCCTGTTAATATTATATCGTCCACATAAACGATGAGGATGCAGCATTTTCCCTTTTCCGAGTGCTTGTAGAACATGGTGTGGTCTGCCTGCCCTTGAATGTAATTTCTGTTGGTCATAGCTTCTGCAAATCGGCTGAACCATGCCCGTGGAGATTGTTTCAGCCCATACAAGGACTTCTTCAACTTACACACTTGGCCCTTGCTTTCTTCAAACCCGGGTGGGAAATCCATGTACACTTCCTCACTTAATTCTCCGTTGAGGAAAGCATTTTTTACATCCAATTGAGTCAAGTGCCAATCAAGGTTGGCAGCAAGAGATAGGAGGACTCGAATGGTGTTTAGCTTGGCAACCGGTGCAAACGTCTCGTCGTAGTCAAGACCATAAGTTTGAGTGAAGTCCTTAGCCACAAGTCGAGCCTTGTATCGGTCAATACGGCCATCGGGTTTAAATTTCATAGTGAAGATCCATTTGCATCCTACTATTTTTTTTCCCTTAGGTAGATCCGAGACTTCCCATGTTTCATTGTTTTTGAGGGCCTTCATTTCTTCCATCATAGCTTGTCTCCACTTAGCTGATTCAAGAGCCTCTTCTATATTTTTTGGAGTTTTTACAGAATCAACATTAGTCACAAAAGCTTTGTAAGACTTAGATAAATTTCCATAGGATACAAACTGAGAAATAGAGTGTTAAGTGTAGCTCCTTGTGCCCTTTCGAACTGTAATTGGAAGATAGATGGATGATGACAGAGGTGAGACTTCTGTTTCAGAACAGTCCTCGGTCGGGGATGCAATTGGCACTGCTGTATTAGTTTCAGGAGAACGAGTTGAGAGTAAACCTGTATTTCGGGAACCTGTTTTTGTTGTTTTCCTTGATCAGAGGGCTGTTGTACTTCGGTGGTGGTATTGTTATTGGGAAGGATTGGGCTAATTTCTTGCTGCACAAGGAAACAGTCTCTAAATCTGGGATTACCATAGCACTTTGGCTGTTAGGCTTGTTTGTGATAGTAGTTGTAGGATCATGGGGTATAATGAGGAGAGTATTAAGGGTCTCATCTTCATTGAAAGTCTCCCTCTGAAGATGAGATGCTGCAAAGTATGGTTCATTTTCAAAGAAGGTAACATCCCGAGAGACAAAACATTCGGCGCAAGGTTGGTGAGTAACACTTATAGCCTTTTTGTGTGGGGAATATCCAATGAAGATGTAGGTGTGGGCTCGAGGATCAAGTTTGGATTGATTTGGTTGATGGTTATGGACAAAAACTTTGCAACTGAATATTTTGGCTGGAAGATTAGGAACACGAAATAGAGGAAAGGACTTTAGAAGGGTATTTAGAGGTGTTTGGAAATTGAGGACCTTTGATGGCATTCGGTTTATGAGATGACAGGTAGTGAGGACAGCCTCTCCCCACAAGTATTTTGGAACATTCATGGTGAACATTATGGCTCGAGCTACAGCAAGGAGATGTCGATTTTTTCTCTTAGAGATCCCGTTTTGTTGAAGAGTGTCAGGACAAGAGCTTTGGTGTATGATGCCTTGGTCAGAAAGGTATGGGCTTAGGACAGAGTTAAAGTATTCTCTCCCATTGTCAGTGTGGAGAGTATGTATGGTAGAGTTGAACTGGGTTCGAACCATTGAGTGAAAATTTTGGAATCCTTTGGGTGTTTCAGATTTTTCTTTGAGGAGATAGACCCAACATACCCTAGTGTGATCATCAATGAATGTTATAAACCACCTAGCCCCTGTAATATTTTTCACTCGGCTGCCTCCCCATAGATCACTGTGGATTAATGAAAATGGTTGGGATTGGATATATGGTTTTAATGGGTATGGCACACGGGTATGTTTGGATAATTGGCAAATTTCACACTTCAAGGAATTAATACTTTTATTTCGAAATAATAGCGGAAGATGTTTCTTCAAATACAAAAAGTTTGGATGCCCTAATCTACGGTGCCATAACATAATCGTGTCCTCTTTTGAAGTGGATAGAGCCAATCCTCCTTGTGTGCTGTCTTTATTCCAAACATATAGTCCATTATCAACTTTAGCAGTGCCAATCATCCTCCCCGATTTCTGTTCCTGTATCACACAACCAATTGCAGAAAATTCAGCAAGAAGTTTTTCATCCTTAGTAAGTTTACTGATTGAAAGTAAATTGCAGGACAAGTTTGGGACATGGACTTTATTGAGAGAAAATCTCTCTGTTATTTGTACTTCTCCTACTCCAACCACAGGTGAGTAAGAACCATCAGCTATGCGGATTCGGGACTTGTCATGACAAGGGGTGTAGGTGTGAAACAAAATGGAGTTACCTGTCATGTGATCGGAGGCACTCGAATCGAGTATCCAAGAGGATTGATTATTTGATTCAAAGGCAATATTGAGGGCAGTACCTTGGGTGGCTAGAGATCTATGAGCAGTGGAAGTACCAAGTATCTTATGGAGAGTCTCAAGTTGGGTTTTGGTTAGGTGAACATCGAGAACATCATCTGCAGCAGTGGAGGATAACAGGGCAGTCTTATTATCCTTCTGTTTTTTTTCAAGATAGCCATGGAGTTTGAAGCACTTTTCCTTTGTATGACTAACACGGTTGCAGTGGTTACACCATGGCCTAGTTGATCTAGAATCATTTCTAGCACGTGGTTTTTGTGGCTGTGGACCTCTGGAGATGAGGGCAGAGGTCTCAGTAGACCAATTGCCAAGATTTGTCACATGTTTAGGTTCCTTTGAGTCTCCCATCATGACAAGACGGCGCTTTTCTTCTTTTCTAACTTCTGCAAATGCTTCACCGATGGTTGGTAGAGGTGATCTGCCCAAAATTCGGCCATGGACCTCATCTAACTCACGGTTCAGTCCTACTAGAAACTCATAAAGACGTTCATTGTTGAGGTGAGTCATAAACTTGGTGTGTTCCAAGCCTTCACCCCAATCTGCCTCATAGTACATATCCAGTTCCTGCCACAAAATTTTTAGATTGTTGTAGTTGTGAGTTACTTCGAGTGTCCCTTGTCGGATATCCTTTAACTTAAACTTGATCTCAAATACTTGGGAGGCGTTTCCAAGATCCGAGTAGTTTTCTTTGACTGCATCCCACATGTCTTTTGCAGTTTTGAAAAAGAGATAGGTGCGGCTTATATGGCCTTCCATCGAATTAATTAGCCAAGCCATTACAATCGAGTTGTTGAGTTCCCAAGTGGCATAAGTCGGGTCAGCTATGGTTGGCCGTGGAATTTCTCCATTGATGTATCCTAATTTGCCACGACCACGAATCACCATAAGGACCGATTGAGACCATTGCAAGAAGTTCTTCCCATCTAGCCGATGATTGGTGATTATAAGGGAGGAATTAAGTTCACCTTGAGTGATTCCCTGATTGACATTCTGAGTTATTTGTGAAGTCTCAGTTTCAGACAGAGTTTCATTGAAGTCACCCATGGGAGGAGGACTAAACCGGAGGGATTTTTAGGAAGTGAGATTAGAGACGAATGAGCAGGATCGAATGAATCCTAAAGCTCTTGATACCATGAAGAAACTTAGAAAAAGATTATTATTCATTCTGCTAATTAGGTTACACCTATAAAGAGAGGAATTCACACAAACAAGGAAAACAATCCCTAAAAAACAGTAACTTCCTAAGAATCAATGACTGAGATTAGTTTCTATTTACAAGGGAACTCCTAGTAATAAGGTAAGTTTTCTGTCCTTAATCTTAGGAATTCCAACAAATTATCCAAAAAGAAAAAGGCATAATGATAAATTTAGCCCCTAATGTTTGCTTCTTTGTCGCTTTAGCTATGATTCTTTTATTTTTTATGGATCACTTGGGCTTTCAGCCTTCAAAATTTAGTCAAATTGCTTTTTTTTTTTAAGATGGAAAAGTTAATTGGATCATTAAAATTTTAACAACACTTATGTGGCAGCTTATGTGAAAGTCCATTTATACTTCAAAAAAGTTATTAAAAAATCATAATTTTTTCAGAAAATTGTCCACATGAATAATAAAGTACATGTAGATTGTCATGCCGGCTGTCACATCTATACCATTAAAATTTTAACATTTTAGTTAGGTTTTTATCGGAAACAAAGCTATTTGACTAAATTTTGAAGTTTGAGGGACAGTGAAAAAAAAGAAGAATTATGATAAATTTTAACATTTTGTCACTTTGACAAAATGCATAAACGTTAGGGGCTAAATTTGTTTTTATGCCAAAGAAAAACTACCATAGTAATGTGGATGGTAGCAGTAGGGTTGCTTCACAGTACCACTATGATATACTGCATAGTAACTATTTAATTTGTTGTTATTTTGCTCTTACACTGTGGCAGCTAAGATCTTCATATTTCGCTTTTGCAACTTGTTTTAGTGACCATTGTTTTTAAATGCATATTTGTCCGTTTATTTTTTAACATCATAACTTTGAGATATAAGATACCTGATATGCCAGCTGTTAATTGTCTTCCATATCTTTTAGGTTTTGAATACTTCCAGTTGCTAGAACTTTTGAAGTATTCATTCATGTCTACAGAAAAAAAATATGAAACCCTTGTAAAGCATTGCTAATACTATCTGAGCACCTTCAAAATTTGCAGTTTATACCCAAGTACCTCTAGAAAACTTATATACATGGTTTTACAGAATTTTACTTGAATTGCAACTCTTAAGGCCTAGCAGAATAGTGCTATGAGTATAAACAGTTTGAGAATGTTTTGCTTTAAAATTATATTGTTAACAAGTTTTGCAAGTTTGAACATCATTATATGTTGCTAGGTGCCAGACACATCTGAGTCCCGGTATCATTAGGCTATGTTATAATGTCATTTTTCATTGAGTAAAAGAGTCATGGGACTGTGTTGATTGAAAGTTTAATATCTTGTTTTGAAAGCTAGTGATAGCCTAAATTTCTGCCTTCATTCTTGGGCAAACAGTTTTGTGGAAATATGTTTCTGTACATTATCTAACCTTAATTCCCTTGATAATTTTTACATTATTTAACCTTAATTCCCTTGATAGTTTTTTCTTTGTTATTATTATGAATTTTTTATTGGACTAATTTATGGGATTGAATTATGCACGTTTTTTTTCATCTATAATCATCTGAGATGTATAGTTTTTCCTTTTTATACTTTTCCGGACATTCTTAATTAGTTCTGTGTTTCTTTAATATTTTTTGGGATGTAATTTAGTTCTGATATTTCTATTTTAAAAATTTCACTCAGGCAATCAAAAATACTCCGGGTTGTTTTCTTCCTTTGGCTTCCCGAATTTTACCATATATTGGTCCAGTATTGAACAAAGTATGACTTTTCAAGTTACTTTTTTGTTAATGGTTATTTGAAATAAAGTTCAAAAATTATTTGTTATTAATACATCTTTTGATGGCAAATTTCCAGCCCCAACAACAGCCTAATGGACTAGTGGCTGGGTCATTGGATCTGCTAACTATGCTATTGAAGGCAAGTGGTACTTGGATGGAAAATGTCATATGTACCTCTTTTGTTGAGTTTAGATTTTTTTTTTTTATTTCAAAAATGTTATAATTGTATTATATGTTTTGCTAATTACAGTTTGTGATAGCATTGTACAGAATGCTCCTACTGATGTGATAAAAGCAGCATATGATGTTTGTTTTGATGCTATTATCCGGATAGTTCTTGAAAGTGATGACCACAGTGAAATGCAGGTATAATGTTCACTTATGTTTCTTTTTCTTTAATGGTAATTGGCTATCTATAATGTGAACATAAGTGCCGCTTTCTGCTACATTGATCAGAATGCAACAGAATGTTTGGCATCTTTTGTATCTGGTGGAAGACAAGAACTTCTTTCTTGGGGTAGTGATTCCGGATTTACAATGCGGAGTTTGCTTGATGCAGCTTCAAGGTTACTTATTCTTGTCTTGATTCTTTACTTCCTGCACCCACACAGCCCGACCTTTTTTCCTCCTTCTAAGCTCTTTTTTATCTTTGCTTTTGTTTTTACTGCGTGGGAATTTGTGAGTTAGTAAGGTGTTTATAGTTCCGCTACGAATACCAATAACTAAAAGAAAAGTAATTTTACATAGAGTTGTTATTCTTCAATGTACCCAAGGTTCTCTTGTTAAGCTTTATCATCAGCTCTCAGAATTGAACTGGGATCATGGTACAAGGATTGCATGTTTGATGATAGCCAATTGATTTGCTTGTCAGTGTTAGTTAAATTGTTGCATATTCATAGAATAGTGCCAAGCTATATTTGAAATCTTGTTCAAAGTATCGGTACACCAAAAAAATTTTATGAGGGCTTAGGGGGGTGTTTCTTGTATAATCTACTGATTTGGAAATAACTTTATAAAATACAAGATACCTGTAGTGAATTCAAATTTCTGCAAATTGTTCTAGCTAAACTCTAGTAGTAAAGTTTTCTCATGTCCATGTTTTTGGATGCTTATTTTGTGCAGTCTGATTTGCAGGCTTCTTGACCCTGATCTAGAAAGCTCTGGGTCTCTTTTTGTTGGCAGCTATATCCTTCAACTTATATTGCATCTTCCCTCACAAATGGGGCAGCACATTCAAAACTTGATTTTTGCTCTTGTTCGGCGTATGCAATCGGCTTCAATAGAAGGATTGAGAAGCTCATTGCTACTTATTTTTGCCAGATTGGTATTGTGTCTACGTTTCAACTTCATCTTGATTAATCTAATTCCTTGTCAACTTTTATGCTCTGTTTGGGAATATGGATTTCAAATTTTGGATTTGGATTTCATTTATTATGTAAATGGTAAGAATAGGATGCATATATTATGAGCAAATTAGTTGAGATTCCAATACAAGAAATGTTAGAAAAGGTTAAAAACATGGATTTGTTAAATCCAAAAATATTTTAAGAATTTCAAATTTATTACTGAATAGGCACCTAACAAATCCATGGGTTTGAGAAAGTATCATGAGTGTTATATTTCTAAATAGTTTATTACTCAATTTACACTATTTTTGAAATTCAAATCTAAATTCTAAAATCCTAGTTCCCAAACGCTACCTTATAGATTCAACAGAGTAAAATTTTTAACGTCTTCTGGATTGTTAAGCAGAACAATTACAATTCCTTTTTTGTGAAAAATGAATAACAAGAAGCTAACTATTAAAGTAGGATTGACAATTTTTATTGCTTATATTTGTAACTTTTGATTAATATTGTTTTTTAAGTTATTATTTCAAAACAATCTGAGGCATTCCAAAATATATATTGCATAGAAGAACCTTTCCTAGAACTTGTTTCCATCATTTATTTCTGGAACAGAACAGTAATCCTTATTATAGTTCTTATTATTTTAAGTCCTAATGTTCTGCTATCTTCGCCGTTTTCCCAGTTCTTACAGGTTTATGATTAGATGTCTGTAGAAATCAGAGTATTTTATATTAAATAGAACATAAATCAGAGTTCTTATATACAACCTATGACACTACTTTAGGAAACTCTAAGTTAGGAAAGATACTAAATAGGAGATATGATCCCTTAAAATAAGGGATTTTAATAAAAAAAATATCTACAAAATATTCCTAAAATATTTACAGAATATTCCTACACTCCCCCTCAAGCTGGAGAATATACATTGTATAATCCCAGCTTGAATAGGAATTTATTGAACACAGGTTTTGGCAAAGCCTTGGTAAGAATGTCTGCAATCTGTCCTTCTGAAGGAATGTAAGAAAGAGTGGCTGTCTTTTTGTTGACTTGATCAGCAATAAAATGCCTATCAATTTCAACATGCTTTGTTCGGTCATGTTGAACTGGGTTCTTGGCAATCTGAATGGCAGATTGATTATCACACAAAACTTCAAAGTGATCCTCCTGATTTGTGCCAAGTTCTTTTAGTAATTTAAGTAGCCAAATTCCTTCGCATATCCCCAAAGCTAGTGCTCTAAATTCAGCTTCAGCACTACTTCTTGAAACAACAGATTGTTTCTTACTTCTCCAAGTTGTAAGGTTACCCCAAACAAAAGTGCAGTACCCACTAGTGGATCTTCTTTCAGTGAGATCTCCAGCCCAACTAGAGTTTGTAAAAATCTTAACAGTTCTGTCTTGTGTCTTCTTAAACATTAAGCCGTGTCCTGGAGTTTTCTTCAAGTACTTGAGAATTCTATTTGCTGCTGCCATATGCTCTTCAGTAGGATTAGTCATGTGTTGACTTATCACATTTACGGGAAAAGCTATATCTGGCCTTGTCAAGGATAAGTAGATTAGTTTCCCAACTAACCTTTGAAATTTCTCTCTGTCTACTAAGGACTCATCTTCTTTATTGAATCTCAAGTTTGCCTCCATTGGTGTATCAGCCGGCTTACAGCCAAGAAAACCAGTTTCTTTGAGTAAATCAAGTACATACTTTCTCTGGTTGATCACAAGTCCTTCTTTTGATCTTGCCACCTCCATTCCTAGGAAATACCTTAGCTTTCCCAAGTCCTTGGTTTCGAATTCCCTGTTTAACAACTTCTTCAAATTGCTAATCTCTTCCTCATCATCTCCAGTAAGAATGATGTCATCCACATACACAATTAGGATAGCTTTCTTATTTGTAGAAGTTACCTTGATGAAAAGCGTATGATCGGCAAGGGACTGCTTGTAGCCATTTTGAAGAATGACTTTAGTGAACCTCTCGAACCAAGCTCTGGGTGATTGTTTTAACCCGTATAGAGACTTGTTGAGCTTGCAAACCTTGTTGCTACCTTCAATAGACTTTGAGCCAGGTGGCAATTGCATATAGACTTCTTCCTCAAGCTTGCCATTAAGAAATGCGTTTTTTACATCAAGTTGGTGTAATTTCCAATCGCAATTTACAGCCAAACTTAGGAGTACTCGAATAGTGTTAAGCTTTGCCACAGGTGCAAAAGTTTCTGTGAAGTCTATCCCATATGTTTGCGTGAAACCTCTGGCCACTAGTCTAGCTTTGTATCGTTGGATACTGCCATTGGAGTTATACTTTACAGCAAAGATCCATTTACAGCCGACAGCCTTTTTTCCTTGAGGAAGGTCTGTAATGGTCCAAGTAGCATTTTTCTCTAGTGCACAAATTTCCTCTTCAACAGCCCTTCTCCATTTTGGATCCTTTAGAGCTTCAGCTATGCTTGTGGGAACCTGTTCTTTATCCAAAGTTGCTGTAAATGCTTGAAAAGACGGCATCAATGAATTATAACCAGTAAATTTTTCAATAGGATGCTTAGTGCACTGTCTAACCCCTTTTCTAATAGCAATAGGAAAGTCATCTAGAGTAGTGGACTTACTGATTTCTTCTTCCATTTCGGCAGCTGGACCCAAATCCAATTCTCGGCAAGAATCAGATTGCAAAACAGTCTCAGGGATATGTCTTCTTTTTCTTGTGTAGACACGAAGCTGTTTGGGTGATGGTGTTTTTTGAAGACTGTCAATTGGAGTAGGTGTATTTTCAGGAAGAGTGTTTAAAGTGGGTGTAGGTGAATTAGTCATAGGTACTACAGGAGAATCAATGGGAGCATTCACAGGTGACAGATCTGCAGGTAATGGCGAACAAGATGGCAATTCTGAAGGTTGAGAATGAAGATTAGAAGGAGATACCTGTTGTGGCTGAAAATCACTCCATGTTTCCCCCTGAATTTCAGCCTGAGTGAAATAGGAATCCTGCTCATAAAATGTTATATCCATAGTGACCCATCAATCATCTCCCTCTTCCAAACGGGGGAGACCTTGGTGTGATCATTGCAAAAAGCCCGGCCACTCTAAGGAGAAGTGTTGGAAGCTTCATGGTAAGCCTCAGGACTGGAAGTCCAAGCACTCTCGAGATAATAAATCAAGCCTTGTCGTTGCCACCTCTGTCACTAGTTTCACTAAAGAACAGATTGCTGAACTTCAAAAACTATTTGGAAAGTTTCAAGGGTCTTGTGAAGGTAATCTGGTCATAAAAGATCCAGAAGGTAACCTTTCTTCTACTGCATTTTTCTCCTCCCAGTTGACTCCTAATTGGATCCTTGATTCTGGTGCTACGGATCATATGACTGGTAACAAGGCATTGTTTCACAATTTTTTCCATACCTTTGGTAAAGCTGTCAAAACGGCTGATGGTACCTTGTGCAAAATAGAGGGACATGGCACTGTTATTCTCAATGAACAGATTGCACTTAAAAATGTTCTCTTTGTACCAAATCTGGCGTGCAATCTCATCTCTGTTAGTAAATTGTCCACAGACTTGCACTGCTCTGATACCATGTAGAAATCAGAGTATTTTATATTAAATAGAACATAAATCAGAGTTTTTATATACAACCTATGACACTACTTTAGGAAACTCTAAGTTAGGAAAGATACTAAATAGGAGATATGATCCCTTAAACTAAGGGATTTTAATAAAAAAAATATCTACAAAATATTCCTAAAATATTTACAGAATATTCCTACAATGTCAGTCTCCCCTCTTCTTCTTTTTCATGGATAACCATTGCATTTCTTTATATGCAGATTCATTTGAGTGCTCCAAATGTTGAACAATTTATTAATCTGCTGATGACTATCCCGGCTGAAGGCTATCAAAATGCCTTTGTTTATGTTATGTCAGAGTGGACCAAACAACAAGGCAAGTTTCTGTATGCATTCCTACTTTTAAGCAAAGGAAAAAAGTAATGTAAAGTGGTAATATGTTATGTCAATGTCTGTTTGGGTGCTCATTTGATGCAAACAAATCAATTGTTTGTGAAATTTCACGGTATTTATTACATTTTCTTTGGACCTAGCACCTATGAATGCTGGAAGCAGTCACTAGTGTTCGTAAGCTGTCCTAGGACTGGTTCTAATTCAATTCAACAAGATAAAACATAAAAACAAAATTCAAGGAGCTTGCCCTCCCAGTCTAATTTGGCATGTCTAAATTCTAATATGAGGGGTTGAATTGATTGTCTTAGACAAAATTGTGACCTAATTTTATTTCTCTTTAGTATAAGTTGCATGATTTGTTTTCTCTTAACAATATCTTTGCTGGACTATATTGTCTTACGGTGTCAAGCTCTTTTGCTTCTGCAATTTCCATGATTTACAGTGTATGAGAAGGATGTGTAATCTTTTGTCTCTTGTTAATTATTTGTGATTATGAACCAAATCCAATATTTATGAAAGAGAAAATGGACTGTTCATTCTTGCAAGAAAGTAAGCTTGCATTTGATATTTCTTCTCATACATCCTTTGGAGTGCAGGGGAGATTCAGGGGGCATATCAAATCAAAGTTACCACCAGTGCTTTGGCCCTACTGCTATCCACTAGGCATCCTGAATTAACAAATTTTAATGTCCAAGGCCATCTAATTAAGGTTCATGATATTTTCTTAAATGGTTGAACATCATTGTCTCTTGGTTATGCTTACGAGGAAGTAACTTGATATATATATATATTTTTTTTCTGTTCCTTCTCTTAAAAAAAGTCTATCTCAGGAATAACCACTCGTTCGAAAGCTAAATCTGCCCCAGATCAGTGGACTATAGTGCCACTTCCAGCAAAGGTATTTCTAGGTTATTCCGAAATACAACTGAGAGTGGGATTAACATGCCAATATTGAACACAAAAAATAATAGTCTGACTAGCTTAGTACTGCAGATATTGGCTCTACTGGCGGATGCATTGATTGAAATACAAGAACAAGTTCGGGAGGCAGAGGATGAGGTAGTTTTTGTCCTTTTCTATTAATTCTTACGTTCTTGAGGGGTATTTCCAGTTTCTGTCCTGAAATCCAGGTTTCCTGTATTACCAGTGGGTTAATCCCCAAGTTTAATAGTCCCACTTCCCCAAATAATGATACTATTGACCGACAATGGATGTTTAGGCTCTGAACCTTTTTTGTTTTTTTTTTTTTTGCAGGATAGTGATTGGGAAGAAATTCATGGAGACATGGACTCTGACAAAGATTTGTTATCCTCAGCTGTTGCCACGCCATTTGGCAGGTCCGGACATGAACATCTTGAAGCAATGGCAAAAGCATTTAACGAGGTTTGATTGAATAGAAATAACAATGAATTCTCTCTTCTTCTGTGGTTTTTTTTTCTTCGGCATTATTAATCTTAACTCTTGATCATGAATTTGAAGAATCAAGAGGACGAGTATGAAGACAACATATTAAGTGTTACAGATCCCCTTAACGAGGTGAAATTCTTTACCACTAAATTTATTTACATGCTCAACATTTTAAAATTTTATATAAACGCCAAATTCTACTGATCAATCTTGCAGCTCAACTTGGCAAATTATCTCGCTGACTTCTTATCAAAGTTCTCTCAAAGTGACCGACAACTATTTGATAATCTTTGTCAGGTTTGGTTTCTTGTCAAGCATTTAAATCCAGTACCTGTTAAGTAATTGATATGTGTGTGTATGCACGCGCTTAATCTCTTTCCGGACAATAACTTTGAAGGAATGCATATTCTTTTTCATGAAAATTGCAGTGTTTGACACGGGCTCAACAAGATGCTATTAAGATTGCTTTAAATCGATGAGGTACTTATCTGGTTTTACTTCTCAATTGTTGATGTCGAGTACGGTAAGTCCATTAATCATCGAGCTTTAAAGCTGAAAGTTCGTCTTCTTTGTTCATAGTACCGTATGAAAAGATATATTGAAATTGGGGTTGGTTTTTCTATTATAGGAGCCTTGTTTTTTTGTTGGTTGATTTGTGTGAAGCAGAGCTCCAAATCCGAGTTTGTTATATATATTTTTGTCCTCAAATCTGATTGAAATATGAGTTCATATATCTTAAAATGTGATAACTTCTCTTGTATATAAAAAATGACAATGAATGAAACTATTAGAGGATAGAATTATTTTTAATTGGGAAACAAAATAAAATGATTTCGCCTACCAACTCATTGTTTTAGTGACCAAACTTTATTGTCGATTTGAAGTTTGGTTGACAACAGCTTTAAGGTTCGAATAATACCTTTCCCTTGCCAAAATGAAACAAAAATAGATTTCACATAAAGAAGAAAATAGTGAGTTTTCACCTTAGGCGGATTTTGGTAATAATAAATGGAGTAATGAAATTCAAAGTATAGTTCGAAATAGTTGAAATGCATGGATGAAGTTGGTGTGGCAAAATAAAAAATAAAAAATGAGTAACACGAGATGAACATATTGTTCATACTGTTATAAATATTTATACAGGCTTAGATGAAAATTGGCTTCTAATTATAGTGTTTTTTTTTCACATGCATAAAAGGTGTGTTTTTTTTTTCCTAAATATGCCTAGAGTATGATTTTTTTTTTTTACATAAAACATTTCAATCGTGTGCTCTATTAAAAAAATTCTTTCATCCTAATTATATTGTAGCATGTGGCATTTAAAAAAAAAACGAAGTATATAATTATTATTAAATTGCATTAGTTATAAAAATTATAATTAATTATAAAAATGCTTATTCTCTTTCTTTATTTTTGTTATCTATTTATTTGGTTTCTTTTTAATTTTTTTAACTTTGATCGATGCCCTCATCTTCATGGGAACGGATGACATTGAATTAAATGACTGATTGATGCTCGCGTCTTCATGGGAATGGATGATATTGAATTAAAAAGGAAGGTGAAAAGTAAATGAGAGATTGTATTTACTCGTCGATTTTTCTGATTGGCGAATAAGAGAGGAAGAGAGAAAAAAGTTGGGACATCAAATTATAGTTTAAATACTATTTTTGACAAAAACAAGAACTTACCTAAGTGAGAAAAAGTTATAGCTTGAGAGTTAAATTTGCATTTAAGCCATTTCTTTAATGTAAATTATAAAAGTAAAACTTGTATAGATATTACATATTTCACACATAATTATAAAATGTAAAAGTCAAGTACATATATACACCTTTATGGGATGATTGATGAACATAGATAATGGTCTGAGCTTAATCCCAATAAATCTTTGAAAATCCAAAGAAATGTTTATAATCAAACCAACGTAGCAAACATCCATATCAAAGCAAACTTAGCTTAGCAAATATAAACAAGTTACCACTATTAAATTAAATTGTAAGAGAAGATAATTTGCTTGAGAATGGTGGACTGGATTAATAATAGCACTTTATAATTAGATCCTTGAAAGACTTACCAAATACATGAGAAACTTGAACATAATTTTACATAACCATGTTGGACACACACATTCAACACTCATCCGACTACGAATAACACATCCACCTAGACCTACCAGAGAGCAATAAAGAATGTACATCTTAAACTAATTTTATATTCTTTTGCAAACCATATTCACATGGATATCCCTTGACGACATGCCTCAATGAATCCCAAATGTGTTTTCACCACTGTAAGTCATATAAAGGAAACCATCTTCATCATGGTTTTCATCATATATGGCAGACATCATAGCGGCTGCACCAACATTGTCGATACACCATTTGTTAAAAAAACTGTTAATACAGAAAATGCAACAAAAGTGGGTTGTAAGATCTAAAGCGTTAAATCTCACCAGTTGGTGGTAGAATGTTCTTCACAAAAATGAATATAGCCTTCTCAGGACCAAGCTTGATCCTCTTCCGGACAACATAAACGAATTGACCAACAGTTAGATCAGCAGGAACCAGATATCTGCATTAGGAGAACCTTTAGCTTCAAAAGAAGTGAAATTCGGGATAGGAATAGGAACAGAGAACAATGTTGCTCCGGCTCTTCATTTTTGACACCTGTGATTGGATACACAGATACGACCTTCCAAATAATGAAGCATACCTGTTCCGGACATATACTCATATTCTATGCTCGGACCAAAATCCGAATAAAATAAAAAGAAACCAGTGCTAAAAAATTAATATCATGTTTCAACAGGAACAACCAAGTATCATACTAGAAACACCATCTGACCTAACAAACAGAATAATGTCAACTCAGATTAAAAATTACCTAATAAACATCAACAACATCAATAACATATTTATATTCAGTGGCTGCCCTAAGTAACAGAATATATTTAAACTTCCTGCTCATGCTGGGGCAATATCCAACATGCACGAATATTAATTCAAGAAAATTAGACCAGGCAAATACATCACAGTGAAAGCATACAAGTTCATGCTCCTAATAAGTTCTTACTATGATACCTTTCCTTCTAGAGCAACCCCATCTCCAAATGGTTAGACCTAGGGCATATAATCGAGCCAAGTCAAAACTCATGCTGTAAAAAGCTTGAGCTCAACTTGAGAAATTTGAGGTTAAAAACTTAGCTCAAGCTCAATTTGAGATAAAGACCAAACTATTTAAGCTCACTGAGTTTGGCTTGATTAAGCTCGTTTATCTAGTAAAAATGATTTTGATCCTCATGCACAACTTCAAGCACAATTATTTGTGCTCAAGCTTGAGTTAAAATTGAAAAAAATTCAATATTAATTAAAAATAAATATATATCTCTCTTACATTCTTCTGAAAAAAAAAAAAGGAGATGGATTACACTTGCAACCTACTAGAATCTAGCATTAGGACATCTAAGTTGGCTTGCTCGAGCTCGACTTGATAATCATGAATAACAAGCCAAACCTAAGTTATATAACCTTTTTAACTTGTCTTGTATACACTGCTAGTTATATAACCTTTTTAACTAGGAAATATTTATCCACATTAGTTAGAACCCACGCCCACATAAGAACAAGTAGAGAAAGAATAACTGACTTTTTCTTATCAATATCAGGCACATCGCTCTTTTCGGCCCTTTCAACAATAACCTACACCAAACAATCAAACACCAACGTTAATTATCTCAAAATTTATATCACACAAATTATTATTAGTGTATTGAAAGTGATAGAAATATAAAATATCAAGTCTAAAGTTGCATTCAAATACATATAAATCAAATATGACATACTGGGATTCTGTCCGGATACTTTTCCCTAATGCGTGCAGCTTCAGCTTGCCTCCTTTCTGGCACAAAACAAACAACAAACGCTTCAACATTATAAATATAACATGATAAATTGTTCCTTTTTCCAAACCCATTATTATTTGTCTGATTATTATTATCTCTAAGTCGGGTGTTCCAAAATTGATTCTATCACTGGGAAATATTGCAACAATTAAAAAAAATGAAATGACCAGGCAAAAGAAGAAAAATTTCAAGGGTTAGAGTAAATTAATAGGGGAAAATATTAAAATTGGGGCGTCATAAGATGAACAGGAGCAACATCGGATAAAAAAGGGATGATGAAGACGAACCGAGAGGGTGTTCCAACTTAAAGGAGCTCTTGGCCATAGAAACAAAATCTACAAACCAAAAAGAAAAAGCAAAAGAAAAATTCAATAGATAAATCGACCAAAACTAATTAATATGATTAGTTAAAAAGGAAAGAGGAAATATAGAGACAGGGAGAATGTTACATACCGATCCGGAGGGGGAGAGTGAGTGGTCTAAGGGATTGAAGAAAACAATACAAATATCTTTTGATTTTATTATGAAAGAAGTTGTTTCCTTTACACGTGTGACGGCCGCTCTTCCAAAACCCATTCTACTTTCACTTCAATTTAACACTATACTAAAAATTAACATTTCAACATCTGCACGTATGACATATTCTACTCAGGGTACACCCTAAAATCGAAAAATTTTCACTTAATTTTTTTAAATTAATAAAAATATTTTTTTATTTTAAAAAGTAATAATTTTTTTAATCTTTTAAAAATTATAAAAATATAAACTATTAAAATAGAGAAATTGCATTTACTATCGTAATTTTGGCTCCTCTATATATTTTTTTTAATTTTACCCTTAATTATGCTCTTATTCTTTTGAATTTTAGATACAACACTGTTAAAATAAGAATAATGAATTTTCTTTTTGTCAATGAAATTACTAATGCTGAGTTTTTGAAAATTTTAAAAAATATGTTTATAAATCAACTATTTTTTAATTTTATTCAATGTACCAATTCAATAAATTTTAATTATTATTTTTGTGTTTTCATTACATTTTAACAGAAAAAGGTTTAGCTTTAAATATTCACCAAATTAAGTTATTTTTTAATAATTTACTATGATGTCAAACTAAATGTAGCTAATTTATTTCATTGATATGGAAAAATCTTATCACTGCCTATTTTTATGTTGAGAATAAAAGTTTTTAGAGTTTTAATCACAAGGTATAACAACAACAAAAATTTAACTTTCAAATTTTAGCGGGGACTAAAAACGGTTGCAGGTTTGGTGACAACTCATATAATCATATATGAAGAGATGTGGGAGGTTGAAATGTGAATGGTTAAAGTAAGTCTCTAGAAGGAGAGATTGAAAAAGAAAAATAAAAAGATTTTCTCACATGTGGTCAAAGAGGTATTTGTAAGTGAAAGTGACTCTCTTAACTTGGGCTTTAGTCATGCCTATGGCATAGGTCATATCATGGTCGGCCACTTGGGCGACACTTTAGAATTCTAGGTGGGTGATGATGGAATAGGGACAGGCTAGACAAGGTCCCTCATGTGAGACTTACTGAAAAAGGCCTAACACCTAACTTTGGCACGGTAGGATAAAGGAGCTCCATGTGTTAAGCATATGTATGTTCATGGAGCCTGACCTTGACAAAGTGTTGCCCTTGACGAGGTTTAGGTGTTCACAATTGTTATGTGATAAGGTTGTGACAATGAAGTCTATAGGTGATGTATCTATAACAATTGCCTCCAGTCGATGGCAAGGTTATAAAGTGACATTTCTTGAGACAATTTACCTTTTGTGATAGGTAAAAGTGATCATTTGTGTGATACATGCTTGATAGGAAGGTAGCGCGTATGCAGATGAAGACGTGTTACTGTTTTATTTGAATTTGAAAAGGACGCCTGTTGATATTTCACCAACAAATGGGGAGTACATGCATTTGCTTGAAATAGGAAGGGGAGTCGGCATGTCATAATTGTGCGTGACATAGCATAATGGTATCGGTCCTTGGAAGTTGTTTCATTTTAAACTTCCTTCATACACTTTACTAGGGTTGTTCAAATAGTCGTTTTAGTTATGATTTGAACCAAACTATCATGACTTGAATTAATCAAAGTTCTAAACCTCTTTACTATTAATCGAACTGATTTTTTATTTTAAATTCAATAATTGAACCGAATTAATTTCGATTAATGACAAGGTTTGTAAAAATAAGTTTAAAATAAGATAAAACAACAAATAACAATGACAACACTAAGTTAAAAATTGTAACAACTAGATTTTTGTGGTGTTGGAAAAGTTAACTATGGACGAAAATTTTTAAGTTGAGATGAGGAAGTTATAGGTTAAACAAGGAAATAGAAAGTAGAATTAGTTAATAATTAAATTGATTGAGTTTGTAAAAATAGTATGAGGATTAAATTGTAAAGTGATTAAAAGGATAGAAAATTATTAGAAAATTTCACAAGTCCTTAGAATTAATTATTCCATATTAAAAAAATGAAAGTGGGAATTGATGACTTTCTTCATCATTAGCATTAAATAATAATACTTATAATTAGTAATGGATTAAGATCAGATTAATTAAATTATTTTATTAATCATGCTAAGCCATTTTAGTGGGGGGGGGGAGAAGGTGGAAAACATCTTCTCCATCTTTCTACATAAAAGAAAGAACAAAACCTTTTTAGTTTTCTTCTCATTGCGGATTCAAATTAACCTCAACATGTGAGCTTCTATATATATTTTTTTCCGGATGAAAATTTTAGCATATAACATTAGATTAAGCTAGCCCGAATGTTAGATTATTGAATTAATGGTTTTGGATTAAGTTCTATTGTTTGGAAAATTTTAGAGAAATATGACATTAGTAGTTAAATTATGCATGTGAGATTTTAATTAGTTTTTGGTAACAACACGTTAGATATGCGGTAGAAATAGTGAATTAAGCTTAAAAAAAAAAGTTGAATTGTGAGATTAATTATGGTTGAAATTAGGAATCAAATTGAATAAATTAAAAGTTATTAAGAGATTATACTATGGATTAAAAGCATAATGTTCCTAGTGAATAAATATAAAATTAGATTTTGATTAAATGTTAAATATTAAAAGATAAAGCATTTCATATATAAGAACTAAAATGAATAAAAATAAATTATGTTAAATTGTAGTGTTTCCATGTGTTTGTGTGAAATTAATATTATTTTTATTATCATATTTATCATACATAACTAAAGACAACATTAGGTCGTCTCAAAATAAAGGAAAGATGAAAGCCATAGACAAGTAGTCTATTCTTATTTGTGTTTTCATGATTTGATTTCAATATATATATATATAGTTTGATAAGTGTTAATTTGACCGAGGTAGTGTTTATATGCTTTCTTATGATTTCATATATATAAATATATATATATGATGATATGGATATGATGTTTTGATGCAAAGATTTGAGTAGAAAATGAATGTCACAAATAGTATCACAAGGCATGATAATGTTATGTGATTTTATGTAATGGTATATAATGATTTGAATGTGATTAGAAATTGTTACATAATGTCTTTTAACATGTGAATTATATATGTTTTGAACATTGAATATTTTATTAACGGTCTTGAATAGAATTAGGTATAGTTGGTATGCCATAGGATTTGTGTACGGGGTTTACTTCGGTTTATATCAATGAAGCGTGGAGTGCACATTATATTTCAAACATACTGATGAGGTGCTAGGCATATTTATATATATTATTTCGATTTATACCAATGAGATACTTCAGACGTTCCGATGATGCACTGAGTGATAGTTATATTGGTGTGATGGTTGGTTGATTCATGTATCCATCTTGAATCTGTGTCCGGTTAATAGAGATTATAAAACATGCAAATTGGTTAATGATATTAAAATATTGAATGATGAATTCCAAATTGTATATAAACATTAATGATAGCATGTGAGAGGCCATACAATTCGGTTATTTCGAGTCCTGAGGGTCGATACGAATATAAATGAATCAATGGATTCAAGAATGAAATGAGAAAATGAATTGTCCATATGAGATGCCTTAATTTACATGTAATTGAGATGGCATTATAGATTATTTCAAATATTGATATGTGACATGAATGTAAGCATGAAAACATGATATTAAAAGCATGAGAGAGAAAAATGTAAACATAATTTAAGTTATCGTTGAAATTCATATTAGGCGTACATGTTATTTTGGTTATAATTTATTATTGTTTTGAATCATGTTAGCACCACTAAACCCTATTACTTAGCGTATGGTTTTTTTTGTTTCTGATGCATGGGCATAAGATAAGAGCTTAGTAGACTTGAGGTCAAGCATCCAATTTCTCACACTCAATTTAGAAGTAATCTTGTTACTATTTTGTATGTATATACGTGTTTTAGGTCGTATAATATGTATCTTAAGTCAGTTGGTATGTTCTTAAGTTAATATTTGGTTCGTTTGGTATTATGACCTATAAAGTTTAAAAGGTTAAGCTTTATCTTTTGATTTATGACTATTTATGTTTGTTTATATAAGTTTGAATGTGTTAATTAATAGGTTAAACCTTAATGCATTGGATATTAGGATTTGATGTTGGTTGATTGTGTTTACATGTGTTAATGTGGTGATTTAGCATTTGACTATTAAGTCTCGAGACAACAAGAGCATATTTCAAGATCGTTAGAACAAAAACTTACCTTATCATGCATTCAATCACTTAATGTCTCAAGACATGTCAATTTGGTCTCGAGACAAACTCATCTAAGTCTCGAGACAAGGGCATATTGAAGCTAAATAATTTTTTCCCTGCTCCAGGTCTCGAGACAAGAACCCCTTATCTCAAGACATGCAAACATCGAAGTTAAAATAGGAAGACAATGGAGGCTTGTCTCGAGACTCAACATCCAAACTTGAGAACCATTGTTTTGAGACATGAACTTTATTGTCTCGTGACATGTAAACATCGAAGCAAAATTTTAAAAATTTATGATTAGGCCTGTCTCGAGACATGCTGTTAAAACTTGACAAAAAGAGTTTGTATTTGATTCATAATCTCGTATTAAACCTCATTTAAACCCAAAATAATTAAATTGTGCTTCATATCTATTTATGTGGTTTAATTATATGAAATGACATGAATGTTTAGTATGAGTTGTATGTGACATTTCATACTCAAATCTAACAATCAAATCATGTGAAGTGTTACAAAAATATTACAGTTAAAAAATAATAACAAACATTACATTAAAAACAATATTCATTGAAACATTAAATTAAAATATTACATTAATATTACTTTTCATAGTATTTTTTTTTCTTCGGCTCATTATATCAATAGCTATAAGTCATTGGGTTTATATATATATATATTGGGTTGATATATCATCAATTAATTATCTGCTTTTGAATGGAATTAATTGATAATCAAACTTTTACGAATTAATTTTGATGGCAGACCGATTAATTGGACTGATTTAGTTTTGACAGAAGTATGCACACCCTTACACTTTACCCCTTCTTCTATAAATTGCTTTACTTTTGAAGGACTTTGGTTGTTCTAGTGTTTCAAAGAAGAAACAAGTTTTAAGGACTCTCAAAAATTTTTGGGTAGGATTTTTTTCTCGCCGTCAATCTTTTGGTAAGTAAACCGAATGAAAAATAATAAAACAAGTTTTCTTCGAAAATAAGAAAACCTCGACAATAAGGATTTTTGAACCTTCAATAAACCTTAAACAAATTAAAAATCACGAATTTTCATAATTAAATAAAAGAAACAAAGATAGAAGAATGGAATGATAAAATCGAAGGCAGAAGATGATAGGTGAAAGGCGACAACATAAATGGATAAGTCGCCTAGCCTTCTCCGACGAACTTGAACCAATAAAGAATTACAATACTTTTAATCAACCCTCCCAATTTACTTGAATATGGCTTTGACTTTGGCTTTGGCTTCTTCAAGATTTCTTTTCAATTCTGCATTCTTCTTTGATTCTCGTTTCTTGGTTCATACTTGAGCTGCATTTTCTAGACACACCAAAAGTGGCCACGATTTGGAAGAAGAAAAAGAAGAAGGATAGGGAAAGAGCAATGATGGGAAGGGATTTGGGATTTGAGAGAAGAGGGAGAATTAGAAATTAATTAATACGTTTTAGTTAATGAAAATTAAAAGGAATTCAAAAGAATAAAAAAAATTCAATCTATTTTTTAATACACATGGAATAATTTGATTAAATTTGTAATATAATTTGGTTGGTTAATAATATCAAATCAGTAAATATTAATGACATTAGTTTTTAGGTAATGTGTGTAACAGTTGCTGAAGTATCAACTTGATAAAAAAGGAAAAAAAGTTATTATCCAAAAAAAGAACTTGAAATAAAATTTAAAAATAAAAAGGGACCAAATTGCCTAATTGGGAGATAAAAAATTACATTAACATTTGAATAATAACAAATCAGCATCAGGGGGAGGGGATTGGAAGCAGCCAGACGTGCGGTTAGAGTTTGGTAACGTCTCTAGGCGCACATCGACTAATGAAGGAGCATTCTCTGGAAACCAGCAATGGGTCCAACTGGTGCGTTCCTTCGAGGTTTAGTCACTTCTCCAAGAGCGACCCATCTTCACTTCTGGCCCATTTTGTTTTGACCCAACTCTTTCGTTTCTCCTGCAGGTCTCAGAACCTTCCAAGTTATTGTTTCGACCACTTCTTTTTTGTTGTATCTCTTACTTCTTTGCTCTCTCTCTACTTCTTACTTTATATAAACGCCTATATCTTTGGAGCTGAACTAAGACAACCTAAGACATAACCAGACTCGAGAGGAAGAAAATAAAAGAAAGCATGGGTCGAAGCTTTAAAGAGATTTCTAGCTACAAAAACAGCTGTTTGGCAAAGGCTAAGGAGCAGAAATCAAGATTTTACATACTATGGAGATGTGCTATAATGCTCCTATGCTGGCATAAGCACGAGGATTCTTAGCTTTTGTTGTTGTTGTTATTATTATTATTATCTATCAATTTACGCTTTTAAGATAGTCAATCATTCTATTTAACCGTGTGCTTCTTTGAAGTTTGTAGAGTTGCTGTAAAGAGCAATGCTTTTTATTGGACAGTAACTTACAAATTGACCCTCAAAGCTAAAACAATGGGTGGGTGGCAGCTGGGTGCTAATGTGGTGGCAGGAAGTTACGTGTTAGAAAGTAGCCGTCCACAAATCCTACTCAACTTCCCCTCAGCCGATGAATTTTATTCCTATCACCTGGCCTACAAATATGCTAATTTCCTTACTTTGAGAGGGACTCCATCGTAAACATGGTAAGTATGCGTTGGAACTAATTTGATTACGCTTATTTAACCTCGTTCAATAAGTAAAGAAAAAGTTTAATTCTCACCTCTACCTTTGGATGCCCGTTTAGTTCCGGTGAGGTGAGATTTTTCTTGATTTTTGTGCAAAGGCACCGCAATTATATGTTTGAATAACAATGTTTTGATTTAGTCAAAGCATTTCTATCGCACTGCAGCTGTGATTAAGATCCAGTTGAGAAAAATACCTCCGGTAAGGATATTTTTTTCACCATTAAACCCTTCTTAGCAGCATTAGAAACAATTGTTGATGGTTGCCACAAAAAAGGGTATGCTAAAATGGTGGCTGGTCTAGGAGCTTGGGCGACAGTGCACAAGGCTAAGGATTGGTGGAAAACGACTGGATGGTGGACACGAGGTTGAAGGTGTATTAAGGGAGGAGAAGGCAAAAGAATTAGAGTTTTGATTGGTCAAAAAATATATATTACATAATGCAAAAATATAGAAGTTTGGTAATTAATTAACGGTTAGAAAGTAAATATTATTATATAATTTTTTATAACAATCTAATAAATATATAAAATTATTATTTAATATAAAATAAGTTAAATATATTTTATTTTGAATATAATTTAAAAATATTTAAATTTTATAAAATATAGTTTTAGTTTATGTTATATTATTTAATATAAATATAAATTTAATTATTTATTGTATTATAAATATATTATAAATTAATTTCTATAATGATCATCTTTTGTTTTAATATAACATCACCGCAACATTTAAATTCAAACATATATATTACTGTTACAGTAATCAATCTCGATAATTATTTTTATTTGAGCTCAAATTTATAGTAATAAAAAATAAATATATATTAAAAAATGTTGCAATAAATTTACGAATTACTCGAGTCATAAATTAACATACTCAAAATTTAACTTCTTCAATTGGTGGAGTTGTTCAAGCACATTTAAACTGATTTTAGTTAAGTCGTAATGTTGAGCTCAAAAGCCTATAAACCGGTGTAGCCCACAAGTGCAACAGAAAAAAGAAAAAAAAGAAACCTAAGCAGCGGAAAAACCCTAAAAGAGGAGAAGAAGGATGAAGATTAACGCTTTATTCTTCCAATGAAATTATTAAAGTAAGTAAATCCTCTCTTTTGATTTCTATTGATTAAGAGACAAGAAATATGGATTTTGGTCTGAATACTACTGAGATTTTATATATATGAAATTTCGTTAAGTCTTGTTTTTAAATATTCAAAATTTCAAGTTTTGTATATTAAGATATGATTAATTCAGTAAATCTTATGCAAGTTAGCAAAGCTATTGTCTATAAGGATTTGAGTTACTTTGGGTGATTAGTTTATAGAATGCCTATGATTTTGAATAAGTTCTTTTGGTAATCTTAAGTTGTTGGAAAGAAGGAATTTCAGAAAAAATAATTTTTGATTTTTGGTTTCAGTTCAAGTAAGTGGTTCGATATCCCTTTGATGTTTTAACACGTTAAAAATCAATTTAATATTTCTTAGATTCTGTGTGTGTATATATATGTTTTGTTATTTGGTTTCATAAATTAGATTAAGCATCCAAATTATGTATGTGATATATTCTTATATGAAATTTTAGAATGTATAGTTCTCTTTTAAAATTGAGTTTTCAAATATGTTATTAATTCATTCAAAAATAATTTGTTATGAACTTTACAACATGATTTTTGTTTTTAATATTTAATTTTTAAATGTGGTTTTTATTCAGTTTTAAGTAAATTGTTTATATAAAAATTGATTTTCTATGTAATTTAATTTGAAACAAAACATGAAATGCTATTGGATTTTTAAATAGATTTATTTTGAATAAAATGTTACCATTTTTTTGTAATGTTGCAATGTTGAGTAATCCGAGAATATAATTAACTTTCTATATAATAGTCTTATTTGTTTGTCTATATTTTAAATATTTAGAGAGGTGATTGTTATACACCAACAAAAACATTTGAGATTTAGATCATGTTGAATTTTTTTTAAAATTTCAAATTAAATTACTATAATATGTTAATGATATTATTAATTAGTGAGATTTAAATCGAATATTTATTAAAAAATTTCAAATGTAATTTCATTTATTAAATTTTATTTTCATTTAATAAAATTTGATTAATATATTTTATATAAAATTTAAAACTTTTTATTAAAATAATATTTTAACTAAAATTTATTATTTTTATTTCACTTGGAATAGAATTAATTTACTAAAATTTGATATAATAGGTTATCATAGAGAACTTATTTAATAAAGAGTAAAACTAAAATATAAAAAATCAATTTTACAAAAAACTTAGACTGTTATAATTTATAGAGATGACTGACCATCTATGTTTTATTTTGTCTCATAGTATGACTATGTTGTGACTGTGGCCCTACTAGCGGAGGTTAAATATTGGTCATATATGCATTTTGTGATAAAAGTCAACTGATTGTGCAACTTGTTTATAATAGTGGTTTGTAGTGGGGTTAATCGTAGCTTTTAACTCAATGACATGGTTTTCGACCCATGCCATTGGGTTAAATGTTTTAATCTTTGTCACTAAGATTAAAGTATGACATTAATATATTATAAAAGACTAATAAAATATTTAATTTAATGAAATTATGTTTAATTTTGTTATTTAAAAATTTTGAACCCGAGTAAATAAGTTTATTGAATATGAAATTCTTCGAATTATGCTTTTAAATAATTAATTACTATTTTAACTTGACCATTTTGTGGCATACTCAATAGTCAATTATTGGAGCTCCTTTCTCATGGATGAATACCGTGTAGCTCATTCACTCCTACCAAAAGGCTTAATTTCATTGTTCTTCTTTCAGGAGATCAAACCAGTACTTCCAAGGCATACCAGCACTTCCATACCTTGTTGAAACTAGTTCTACAATCCACAACCAAAAGAAAAACAACTTAAAAGTGCTTCAACTTTCTCTCATCTACATTCAAAACAAATAAAGCTATGGAATATTTATAACCTCTCTCCCGGACGTGATACGGTTTCCCAAAAGCCGATGTTCCTATCAGAACTCCCTATTACCCAAATATAAGATTTGGACTCATTATCATTACACTCAACAAGAGTTGCTAAAATATGGACATAAATGCAAGCAAAAGGATATCATTTATGTAATAATTGACTTCAACTAAGGGTGAATGGCATCACCAGAAACTTGCCACAATCTGAAAAAGCATGGATGTCAATGCATATCATACTGTCTCTAAAGGTTTCAGCAGCTGCTCTAACCTGTAAATATTACTTTGGCTAAGCACATCACTTTAATACTTTTGTATATTAAAAGCAAGTTCTCCATTGATGTTTCGGTTAAAATGTGATTTCCAAAAGTTTCTTTTTTTAAATGCGTTTGAAAAGTTTTATAAAAAATATAGTTTGTTAAATTTTAATATTTTTCATTATTGCCAAAAATTATCGGAAGTTAAAACATGTTTTTTAAACATGATAGTGAAAAGTTAAAAATTAATTAAGTTATATGATATTTAAATAATTTAATATAATAGTAATTTAACCAATTAATATAAATTATTTGTAAAATTAATAATACAAAAAATATTTTAAAAACTTAAATATAAATTTAAATAATTTAATATAATAAATTATAAATTAATCCAATCTTTTAGATACATTTGTATAGTTAATAGCAATAAAAATTAAAAACACCTATATCCTCAACTTCTGGGTGCGAGTAGAAAATCACTTTTCTACAGCAATTTTAAACCCAAAAGCCAATTGTTCATATTTGGCTAAGCCAACTCGCGTACTTCCAGTGAAAATCTGGTTTTAATCCTGCAAATGATAAGCGGAAAGGTTATCAACAGTGATGTGATCGGTAATATTCACAATCTAAGCACAGTTTTCGCAACAATGTACCTACGTTGGACGCAACGCTGACAAGCACGAAAGCAGTTAATCCTTGAAAGAACAATAGATTTAATTGATCAGAACCCTAATTAACGCTAACATGACTAAATAGACCAAGTAATAAATTTACTTAACCAATTCATCAGAACATTTATCAAACAGCTTTTTCCTTTTTTTCATTAATTAATTAAACATGGAACTCAGATTTGATTTCCTAAACCATATCGGAAAGCTGTCTAAAATTGCAAATAACAGATTCAAAAGGGAAAATTGAAAATTGATTACAGCTGTTATTAATTTAATTTCTCAATCATTAAACAAGAGAAGTGTAACTGAATCTACAAGCCTAGGGCAAAAGAAAGAGCTCAAATTCACAGATTAAACTAGTTTCATTCACTAGTTAACAAATCCACAACCGGATCTGGCAAATCCGGAGCTGACTGTGTTGAACTCAGAAATAGCATTCCCTTGGTTGCGATTAGCTTCTTCCTCTGGGGACAACGGGGCCCGTAGACTGTCGGTGTTGGCACAAAGCAAGGAAAGCCGTCCATGGCTGTGGAGAAAGGCTGACCTCCGTTAAAAGGCGGAAAAGACGGAGAGACCTGAAAGAGGGAGGTGGAGCGGTGCGATCTGGCGCTGATTCGCGAGTCCCGTAGGCGAGCTAGGGCGCCTGGTTTGAGAAATTTAAGGAAGGGTTCGGATCGAGGCAGGGGATGCCTGGCTAAGGACCGACTCCTACGATTCATGATTGGAGACGGAGGGTTAAGAGATAGCGAAAACGGAGGGTGTTGGTATGGCGACTGTTGTTGAGGAGAGAGAGATAGGGTTTGGCCGTTTGGAAAGATTAGGGTGGGTGGATTGATTGATTATTAAGGAATGAGGGAGCGGGAAAATAAGGGAGGGAACGGGGTTTTGAAAGAGATGGTCCGCAGGCGCCAGTTTAGGGCTTAGCTAAGAGGCCTGAGGCCTGAGGCCTGAGGCCTAAGGCCGATGGACTGGCGAGGCCTGCTTCGGCTACTCCCATCCGCTGGTCCACTAGGACCACTCCCGGAGCAAGTTCGTGTTTCGTTGAAAGAAAATTATAAATTTTTGAGGAACCATATTTTCATAGAATTAGCTTCTAGGAGGGTTCTATTAGAAACCTATAACTAAAAAGACAACAAGCTAAGATTTTAAATATTGGATTTAGAGTTACGATTGCAATACTTTTTAAATACTATTATTCAATAATTAATATTTTAAAAATCAGAATTTATGTATAGAATTAGGATCAACTTCAACCATAATTTGAGAGAAATTTATTAAAATAATGTAAAAAAATTAGATGTAAAAATAATATGGTTTTTTTTATAAAAAAAAAAAACAGTGTCGCACATCCCAAGAACTATACCATCCAAATTAATTATTATCAATAAGGGTGGCGCACCAAGAACAGGCGACACCCTCCATATCCATACCTTTCCAATTCTATATGATTTTGACATATTTGTTATTTAGGTCCCTTAATTTTAAAATTTATTTTAATTTTAACCTTAGTTAATAGTTTTAATATTTTTTTATTTTGTCCTTTCTTTTAATATTTTTGAATTTAGTTTACATATTGTATAGTTTTTTAATAATTAATGCCTATAGGGTGAAGATTCAATTTGCCTTATACATATTTTTAGTTATGTCTATTTATTTGTCTCTTTGAATATAGATTAATTGTACGCATTAATAACTAAAAAAAATATGATGTCAACTAAATAAAAAAAATTTTAAAAAAGACTAAATAAAAAATTAAAACTACAAAGTAACTTTGGAATTAAAATAAAGTTTAAAATTGAGGGACCTAAATAACAAATATCTCTAATTTATCTAAGATTTCCCTCCTCGCCCACGTGAATTGTAAGGGTTTGGATTTGGAGGGTGTCCCCTCCTTGGTGCGATTTATTGTAAAAGCATACCATTATCGTATGTAATTTAGAATCATTTCATTTCCTAAATTGTTTTTTTAATATTATTTTGATAAATTTTTTCATAATTTGATTTAACCCTTGGCCGCGAGTATATATATATATATATAAAAGTACAAAACTACTTTAAATTATTCTTAAAAATTATATAAAAAATACTTTATAATTTTAGGCTTAATTCACAATTTAACCTTTGAAGTATATTCATTTTCTCCTTTTCGTACTTAATTTTCTTTTTGTCTAAAATTGATACTTAAAATATCAATTTTTTCTATTTTGGTCAATTTTGTAACGGACATTAAACAAAATCTATTAGGCAACCCTGACCAATGGAAAAGTACCACGTGGCATGTTTTGACCAATGAAGAAAATGACATGTGGCAATTAGGATTACATTGTTTGTAATAATATTATTAATTTCAAGTAATTTCTTTTTAATTATTGTATCTTTTGTAAATTTTATCTTATATTCTATAAATTTATATATTTTTTCTATATTTTATATTTATTCTGAATTTTTATATATATTTTTCTATTTTTATATATTTTTTAATGTGCAATTGCATTTAATAAAAGTAAATATTTGTTTTTTACATAAAGACGCCACATGATACTTTGTGATTGGCTATAAATTTTTTTTAACGTCTATAAAAAAAATTGACTAAAAAATATAACTTTTAAATACTAAACTGAGAAGTAAGTACATTTTAAGTATCAATTTGAATAAAAAAATTTAAATACTAAATTAAAAAAACAAATATATTTTAGAAGTGAAATTGTGAATTAAGCCTGTAAATTTGAAAAAGATAAACAGCTGCAGTGGGAAAGGGAGAAAACAAGAATTGTCCACTGCGATTGGTCCCTCCCAACCTAAAAGGTCCATTTACACGACCAGATTTTCCTTTTTAATAAAGAAGCCAAATGTCCTTAATGGCGAATCGTAAACGTTGATTTGAAAGTTCAATAATTCTCAAACATTGGCTCCACTTGCATATACGTCCGCCCTACAGTAACTAGATGGACAACCATCAGATCATCGCATTGTTTGGTATTGTTGTATGATTGGTACAATCAAATTTGTTGGTGCTAACCGTTCCTAAACATTACTGCAGCTGATTAATTCTTGACCAGAAATTCAGGAGGAGCTTGCATCTGAACTGGCCAGATCAGTTCTAGAAAGTGGGCACGCAGCTCAAGGTCCGTCCCTTTATTCGAATATGTTTCATAATTACTTTTAAAATTATAATTGTATTTATGCATCAAATATATTTGTAAAAGTTTAAATAAATAATAAATAATGTTCATTTATCCCAAAATTAGCCATCATCATTATATAAAAAACAATTATAATTATAGACAAAAAATAAATAATATATTTCCTTAATTATAATAAAAATTGAGATATTCTAAATATGCTCATACATAAAGCCTTTTTAATTGTAAAGAGTTTTGAATTACTCAAATTTGAGAGCTTAAAAAAAAAAAAGGGTCAAACTTATTTTTCCATGCAGAAATAAAATTTTAATTAGAAATCGCTTTTTGAGCCCCAAATTTGGATTTGAACACCGGCACCTCGGCTCGGCTCGATTTTACATGTTGACTCTTTCCTCATTCTCTCTCTCCACACGCTGTTACCTTTCTCATTGATTCATGTTTTAACGATATAAAGCCAGAAACGGCCATGAATTTCTGTTTGGTTCCTTACATTCATTGAATCATCTCCTTATCTTCTGCTCCTGATTACTGCCATTTTTAAGTGAATTCGTGCCCGTTAAACCGTGTGATATTGATCTTTCGACGTCATGTATGTAACGGCCTCATCTTCACCTTCTTCATCTCTCTTAAGAGCTGCTTCCGCTTACTCTCCAACTCTCTTCTTTCGTTCTTCCTTTCGGAATCTCACTTCCACCAATCAGGCCTCTCTTTCTGTTATCAACCACCACCGACGATCTCTTACCTCAACCGCCGTTCGCTCCTTCCACTGCTCTGTTCCGCGGTGGAGCCACCGTCTCGATTGGAGATCTCCTCTTAACCTCCGTTCTGAGATCAGAGCATTTAACCCCATCATTGAACAGTTACAGAGGAAGTTTGCTACCATGGGTACTACTCTCCCAGACTTTCGGAGTTTGTTTCTTTTGCTTGATTTTTGAATCCCATATTTAGCTTCCATTGAACTGCTTAGTATATGATTTATTAATTTAACTCGATTAGTTAAGGTCTCTGTCAACCTCTTAAGTTCCAATAATGAGAAGTCTCAAATTTTAAAAAAATTGAATAGTTTTTTAGCCGAATAATAATTAAATTATCACTCATACTTTAAGGATCAAAAGGACAATTTGTATCAGCATAACGATTGTTAAAGGATATTTATCTAGCATCATTTTTACCAGATTTTAATCTTATGAAGTATCTTAAAACTGATAATTAAGTTGAAAATTGATCAGCTGAGAGTGTTTATTTAATGAACTTTTTTTATTATTTCCAGCCGCTGAACATCCGTTTAAGGCAGTTTTGACAAGTCTTCCCAAGCCTAGTGGCGGTGAGTTTGGAAAGTTCTATAGCTTGCCTGCGCTCAACGACCCAAGGATTGGTAAATTTTCTCGTACAGCTTATACATATAATATTGATTCACTTGATGACTGATATACTAATTCATGCCTGTGTCCAGTCTAGCAGTTTCGGTTAGTTGTGTGACTGATCATATGTGTTCCTTGTTTCTGTTGTACATATAATAGATAAACTGCCTTACTCTATCCGAATCTTGCTTGAATCTGCAATTCGTAATTGTGATAACTTCCAAGTAAAGAAGGAAGATGTTGAGAAAATAATTGATTGGGAAAATACTGCACCAAAGCAAGTCGAGATCCCCTTCAAGCCTGCTCGTGTTCTCTTACAGGTATTTGTTTAACCTATTTATATATATATATATGCATATACTTATTTCATTAAAAGAAATAAATAATGTTTGTTATATCTCTTATCCATTCTGCTTTGTTGCCAGGATTTTACCGGAGTGCCAGCCGTGGTCGACCTTGCTTGTATGCGTGATGCTATGCACAAGCTTGGCAGTGATACAAGCAAGATTAATCCTCTGGTGTGTTTGTTTATATCATTTGCATGAATGTTTACTCAAAGAGTGCTGAAAATTCGGTCTACCATTTTCTATTTTGTGAGGGATGAGCAATTTCTAGGTTATATAGGTTAAGGTTGCAATCTTTACATATTTTTGGCTTAATAAGGTATTAAGGGTGTCAATATTGAGAAAACTTTTACAAATCAAATTTCTAGTTAGTGTGCAAGCATTTCCTACTGCTTTTTATCATGTTCTTAGCTATTCTATTTAGATTTTTCATTTTCCCTATAGTACCCCTATCGGCTCCTGTGTCTGACACATAATCGAGCAGTATAATCCTCCGAATATATGAAAATATATAGAAAAAATTGAGCCTACCCATGTCAAATGCACCCGTATTTGACATTCCCCTTTGACTTCGGGAAACATAAGCTTATTAATACGAGACATCTTGTTTTTCCTTTTTGATTCTTATTGCTGTGTATATCATCTATAGGCCGTTATGTAGAAATTTCTAACTGATATCAGTTCAATGATATGTAGTTTTAAATGCCCAATGTTCAATTACAACATGCCTGGGAATTTTGTAATAGTTTGTATGTCTACTCTATCTTTATTATGTTTTGCTGAAAATATCTAGTATTCAGGTTCCTGTAGATCTTGTTATCGATCATTCAGTTCAAGTTGATGTAACAAGATCAGAAAATGCTGTGCAAGCAAATATGGAGCTTGAGTTTCAGCGAAACAAGGAAAGATTTTCATTCCTTAAATGGGGATCTTCTGCCTTCCGTAACATGCTTGTTGTTCCTCCTGGTTCTGGTATCGTGCATCAGGTATGGTTTGTTAATTTGATAATTAGTGTACAATATGCAATAAATGCTTTTGACATAATGGTGAACATATCCTCATTTATTGCATGCATATAAGTCATAAACAAAGAAGTTTACAATTTTCTTTATGTTGAATTTTCTGTGGACATTAAATCACGTGAATATGGTGGCCAAGTGAGCTGACACTGTAACATTTCAGGTTAATCTTGAATATCTTGGTCGGCTCGTGTTCAACACCGATGGCATTCTCTATCCTGATAGTGTGGTTGGAACTGATTCTCATACAACCATGATAGATGGGCTAGGAGTAGCTGGCTGGGGAGTGGGAGGTATTGAAGCTGAGGCCGCCATGCTTGGTCAGGTAGGTAATGCCATAGGCCACCAATATTTTTACCCTTGGAAAAAAGCTGTTGATGATCGTTGCTAGTTAAAGTCTGCACCTCAATTGTAAGCAGAACATGATTCCTTTTTGCTTAGTAAGGCAACAAATTAATTTTTCGGTATGAAGTGCTAAAATGAATGGTTAAAAGGTGAATCTAAACTTTCACTGCAGGGTTGTGAAGTCTCTTTGAACTCAAGTTGCCTCATTAATTTGATTGTTTCTGCATGTGATCTTTGTCTCGATTACTTTTTTGTAGCCTTTATTTAGTGGCTTCTTTTTAGCTTCTTTCAATTTGCATTTTATGAATGCTTGTACATATCCAACTTTTTATTTTTATTTTCTTTCAAAAAGGCTGTTCTTGTGCTTATTCATTTGCTTGAATATAAATCTCTATCATTTGCATTTTTTCTGATTAGTCTATTTTGAAATTAACAGCCGATGAGCATGGTTTTGCCTGGTGTTGTTGGATTCCAGTTATCTGGAAAACTAAGAAATGGTGTGACAGCTACTGACTTGGTTCTGACTGTGACACAAATGCTGAGGAAACATGGTGTTGTTGGCAAATTTGTTGAGTTTTATGGTGATTACTTCTCATGGGGCTAATCTGAAGTTATTTTTCCTTGCTTGTGTGGCTCTCGAATTCTTTATATAAGGTTTTACTTCTCTATTTTGTACAATTTTGTAGGGGATGGTATGGGTGAACTATCATTGGCTGACAGAGCTACCATTGCTAATATGTCTCCTGAGTACGGTGCAACCATGGGATTCTTCCCCGTTGATCACGTCACTCTGCAATATCTCAAATTGACTGGCAGAAGTGATGAAACAGTGAGTCTTCTACTACATAATATTACTGGCTTGATCTGCATTTATTAATTTGAAGCACTAGCTGACTTCCTTTTCCTTAAATTCAGGTGGCAATGATAGAATCATATCTCCGTGCAAATAATATGTTTGTTGACTATGACGAGGCAAGAACTTTTCTTCTTCTTCAATTTTTCTTGTTTAAGATTGTCAGCTTCCAGTTTTTCTACTAGTATTTGGATATAACTAATCACTTCTTTTCTACTATTTTCTCTCTTTCTTTTTTTCTCCCAACTTCAGCCCCAACAAGAAAGAGTTTACTCTTCATATCTTGAACTAAACCTTGCGGAAGTTGAACCCTGTATTTCGGGACCTAAGAGGTTTGCCTTCTGTGCCAGTGTTTCTCATTTGTTTCGTTCAGGTTCAGAGCATTAGCTACTTTGTTTTTCTTTGGTATTTGATGTGTTGTACTAATTTGAGGTAATTACTTCTAATCTTTTCAGACCTCATGATCGAGTTCCTTTGAGAGAAATGAAGGCTGATTGGAATTCGTGTCTTAATAATAAAGTTGGTTTCAAGGTGAGTCTTGATCTGGGTGCATATCCAAGTTTTCATCATCTATGTCTTGATTAGAGCACATTTTCTTGTTTTACTTACAAAATTAATTATTGTGTATTGCTTGATAGTTTGTTTCTCTAACTTCCCCTGGGTTAGTTGAACAAAGCACGTAACAAGTTGATATAAACTATGATGATCAGGAAAACTAAGTATCTTTGATTGATGCGTTTTTTATATAACTTTCCATATAAGATAATTTCCTTATGTGACTAACTTAGTAATTGGTCTCAAACTTCTATCACGAATCTGACATAGAACAAGATGTCCACCTTGATTCTTCACATGGCTAAATTCTCTCTTTCTTTTTTCATTCTTTCTAGAACTTTTGCCTCTCTTATCTTCTGGAACTTTATAGTCCGCTTTTCTAGAAATCTGGTGACTATAGCAATTAGAATGTGAACCACTCGGTAGAAAAATAAGGGGGAAAAAAAAAAAAGATTAGGTAGGAAAGGACGTGAAATAATCCAAGTTTAATCCGAACTCTGCTTTCATATGTAAATTTAACAGTATGACCTTCGGTTAAAACGTTTGAACACTCTGATGAACGTCTTACCATGTTGTAGGGCTTTGCCGTGCCAAAAGAGGCACAGGGCAAAGTAGCAAAATTTTCATTCCACGGGCAGCCAGCAGAGCTTAAACATGGTAGTGTGGTGATTGCTGCAATTACAAGCTGCACCAATACATCAAACCCTAGTGTCATGCTTGGGGCAGGTCTTGTTGCAAAGAAGGCTTGTGAACTTGGTTTACAGGTATGCCAAATTTTTGTTTATATGTTTTTGCTACTCTTTCCTTCTCATCGATCTCTCCTGCTCACGTTTATTTTCTCCCTTACAGTTCCAGTTCTACTTCCTCCCCCCCCCCCCCTTCCCTTTCTCTCTTTTTCTTCCTCTTCAGTAGAACTACACGAATGCTAATATAAATGTGCATAAAAATTTCCTTACATAATTATTCTTCAGGTCAAACCTTGGATAAAGACGAGCCTTGCACCAGGTTCAGGAGTTGTTACAAAATATTTACTTCAGAGGTATTCCTTAGTTTCCAGATGTGTTTAAACTTGACTTAGAGTGATAACATTTGTAGAATATTTCTACATAATTATGAGATAATTGGTAACTAATTCTGGATTTGTTCCAGTGGGCTGCAAGAATATCTGAATAAGCAGGGATTTCATATTGTTGGATATGGCTGCACAACATGTATTGGAAATTCAGGAGACTTAGATGAATCAGTTGCCTCTGCTATTTCAGAAAATGGTACCATTATAAAATTTAACTTGGATAATATAAGCTCGTAAATACTGAACTATTGTGTTAGTTCTAATGTGTTAAGCGGTATTCCTTTTCCAAATTTAATGATCATTTTTCCACTTACTAATTGAAGTTAATTTTAATGGTATACAGACATTATAGCAGTTGCTGTGCTTTCTGGGAACCGGAATTTTGAGGGTCGTGTTCATGCCTTAACAAGGGCCAACTACCTTGCTTCACCTCCTCTAGTGGTTGCTTATGCCCTCGCTGGCACGGTACTTAATATCTAATAAGTATTAGTGATGTCTTTATTTGTAAAATATTTATCAAGATTAATATTCTCTTTATATGATCCAAATAATCTGATGACAACTCAAAATGTGATGATCCAGGTTGATATTAACTTCGATAAGGAGCCAATCGGAACAGGGAAGGATGGTAAGAGTGTATATTTTAAGGATATCTGGCCATCTACTGAAGAAGTTGCAGAGGTATACGCCCTAAAATTTGCATAAAATGTCAACTTCCATGCATATAAGGATGGTAAGAGTGTATATTTTAAGGATATTTTAGGGCTTCTCTGCTGTTTAGGCTGTTCAATCCAGTGTCTTGCCGAATATGTTCAAAAGTACTTATGAGGCTATTACAAAGGGAAATCCCATGTGGAATCAGCTATCAGTGCCTTCTTCCACTATGTACTCATGGGACCCCCACTCGACTTACATTCATGAGCCTCCATACTTCAAGAACATGACTATGGAGCCACCTGGTGCCCATGGTGTAAAGGATGCCTACTGCTTACTGAACTTTGGTGACAGCATCACAACAGATCACATTTCGCCAGCAGGAAGTATCCATAAGGACAGTCCTGCTGCAAAATTCTTACTTAACCGTGGGGTGGAGCGCAAGGACTTCAATTCATATGGAAGTCGTCGTGGTAACGATGAAGTGATGGCTCGGGGAACTTTTGCTAACATTCGCCTTGTGAATAAGCTGTTGAATGGGGAAGTTGGACCTAAGACAATACATGTCCCCACAGGAGAGAAACTATATGTATTTGATGCAGCAATGGTAAGTTCTTCAATGTTAAATGTATACCACAATTTAACATAAAACCGATTTGTTTTTCAATAGAAACAACTACATATCATTTTCCGTTTTTCATTAGAGAGAAACTAGTCCATTCTTGTTAGTTTTACAATCAAATTTTTGGTTTTGATTGGCATGTAATTGCAGAGGTATAAAGATGCAGGACACGACACCATTGTTTTGGCTGGAGCTGAGTATGGAAGTGGTAGCTCCCGAGATTGGGCTGCCAAAGGCCCAATGCTATTGGTAAGTCCTGATTTCGCCACAATGAGGAAATTCTTATTGGTCTTTACTTTTGTGCTTGTCCTTTTCTCTCTAGTAACCATGTTACTCTGACTTTTTAGTTTTCATGATGTATTCATGTCCAGCACATATTTCGATATAAGTATGGGATGTTATCTACGAAAGGAAAAGCTGAACATTCTTGTATAAGGCATTTATCTATATCTGATACTAGTCCCGAATTCAAGTAACGTGTTAATGTTTTGTATGAACAGGGAGTAAAAGCGGTAATTGCAAAAAGTTTTGAGAGAATCCATCGCAGTAATTTGGTAGGAATGGGAATCATTCCACTTTGTTTCAAGTCTGGTGAGGACGCGGACACACTAGGTTTAACAGGTCACGAGCGTTACACCATTGATCTCCCACGCAAAATAGATGAAATACGACCCGGCCAAGATGTGACTGTCACAACTGACAATGGGAAGTCTTTCACCTGCACTGTCCGCTTCGACACTGAGGTAATAAATGGTTTCACAATAATTTTTTATGACAAACGTAATCCATCATACATGTCTTTTATAATCTGCTATTGTCTGATTATCACTGCCTGGACATTTCAACATTCTTCCTTGTCTGAAATATACGTTACTCTCTTTTTTTTTTTTTCTTTAAGCATCTGTTTTGACAAATATTCAGACATGAATATGAAAATAAGATATTTTAATATATAAAAAAAATTAAAAGTTAAATATGTTCATCTAAGAAACAACCTATTTAATACTTGTCCTTTAGTCCGAGTAAGGTAATTCCTTAGTCCTTACATGACATGTTTATCTACAGAAATCAAAGTTTACTTATTTCCAATCTTGCTGTGTTGCTTCAACTCTTTATTTTCTTGAAGTTTCCATCCAAAATCCATGTCCAATACATTCAGATATGAATATCAGAATATGATCTTTCAAAGACCTTCCAAATATATAGATAAACTTTTTTTTTTTTAAAGCATAGTTGTTTAGGACACATAATCATGCAATGCACATCGAAATCCAAATAACATACCTTGTATCTTTATGCCTGGCAACTTACTGATGGAAAGTGTACATATTTATCTTGTACTCCAAGCAAATTAATGCTTGGGATGTGATGTGATTCCCTTGAACTGATGTATTCCTTGCATCAAACGCCACTGCATGTAAGCATAGTGAGAACAGTTTAAAAAGTTTATATGCTATACGTTTTTTGTTTTTTTTTGGGACTTTATAATACTAAAACTGAGCCTTGTGATTGAAACTGCAGGTTGAATTGGCCTACTTCAATAATGGTGGTATACTTCCATATGTTATCAGAAACTTGATTAAGCAGTAAATCCATGGGTTGGGAGCCTGCCTTTCCAAGATTTCCATCAAATGTAGAATGTGAGATGCAAATAAAAATAAGGCTATCAAATAACCGAAAATTTCCCATTACCGGGACTTGGTAGTTTCCCCCTTCAATTTAGTTTTGCAGACAGGCTGTGTCTGCTGGTGAAGAAGCAACATTAGTATTTTGAGAAATGCAGTCAATTTTTTCCATCGGCATATTGATATTGCACACAAAATCATTAACCAATCTTCTAGTTTGCACATAATAAGGATGTTGAAATTTAAATATAATAATGATGTTGTTTTCATGAATTTAAACTCTCGAGATAACTGATCATCTTACTGCACAAATTTGATGTCAACCATGATTGGATTTTTGAGATTGGAGTGGCTGTTCGTTCATTGGGTTGCACATGGTGGAGATTATTCTTATGTTTTGAAGACTTCTGGCATAGTGTACTTGTATGCAGCGAAAAAGTAAAGCAAACTGACCCGATACTATATTACCAGACGTTTAATTAAAAAGCTGGAAATAATGCATTCTGCAAACATTTAAATAATAATTGAAAAAAGAAGAAGAAAAGAATCATAGTAGATGGAGAAAAGGCCGAAAGGACATCCACAGCAACGTGATTTTTCAGTTGAGTATATGGCAAAGGCCACACAATTGGAATTGGCATCCATATTCAATTCCCTAATTGACTATCATACTTAAAAATTGATACCTCTTGGTTCTTGATTTTCTATTTTTGATAGTGAATGAATTGATATATAATATATAATTAATATAAATAGAATATATTATGTTGGAGCATATAAACTTTTTATTTATAAAATTTTATATATGGAATATATAATTACTTATTATATGAATTATTAAATTTTGATATTTAAAACTCAGGTAATATAATTTTTACTTTTACTTCTTATTTTTTACTATAAAGATAAATAATTCAATATAAATTTTAATTTTTTATTTTTTATTAAAAAATTATTAACAAAAGTCTTTTAATATAATCGGAATTCTTATTTATAAGTGTGATAATTTTTTTTATTAAATAAATTTATTTAATCAAATATTTAAAAATTTAATAAAATTAGAATTATCTATTCATATATATGATAAGTCTTATAAATAATAGTTTAAAATAACAATTAATATAATGAAGAATAAAGATCATAATGGTTTAGGGTTTTATATATATAATAGATAATTTTCAATTGAAAATAATAAAAATATAATTATTATAAAAATATTTTAATTACTATTAAATTATAAATTTCATTATATTTTAATATTATCATATATTAAATAAGTACAATCACATTATAATTAGTAATAATACATTTGAATAAATATAATCATAATTAATTATCATAAAATTCAATTAGACAGACCATAATAAATCTATACATGTATTTTCAATTGAAAATAATAAAAAATTCTAATTAATTATAAAAATATTTTAATTACTATTAATTAAATTATAAATACATTATATTTTAGTATAATATAGTGTTAAATATAACATATTTTTTTTTAAATTATTATATGTAAGTTTCCTTTTTGAAGTTACAGGTATGGTTAGATTGTAATTACAATGAATAAATTCGAATAACTATAATGATTAAACTAAAATAAATCTATATAATATCTAAATATGATGGAATATAAATAAGAATAAATATGGACTGAGAACACATACATGATTTATACAAGTGAAACTCGAACTTAGTATCTTAAAGTTCTTAAGGCATTGACCCTACCATTAAGTTGCGGTCTCATTGATTGTAAGTTTATTTAAAAAAACATAAAGTGGTCAATGATAATTATATTTTGTTTTTCTCTTTACTTTTTTTCTTTTTAATAATTTTTATGTAAATAGATTTAGCTATTTAAATTTTAATTTAATTGTATATTAACTTTGAGATAATTTTTATATTATAATGTTTTTAATAAATTTTTTTCCATAAAACATTCTAAATAATAAAAACTGACTAATTTTAGATAAAATAAATTGAATTCATCTCGATGCTAATCTATAATTGAATTAAATATAAATTTAAAATACTTAATTTTAATTGAAATTAAATATATTTTTTTATGAAAAAAGTAAATAAATTTAATTTTATAGCGCTATAATATGTAATTAATTTTTTATTTTATTGTAATTAAAATTACTAAAAATGAATAAAAATAGGAAACATATAAACAAATAATAATGGCATAATTATATTTGAAATTTGTTTAATAAACAAATTTTAAGTGATTTATGAAATTTTATTCAAACCTAATGGATAAAAGGAAATTCTTAAAACTATAGGAATAAGTGCACTTCAGATGAATATCTTTTACCAAAAGAAAAAAAACTACTTAAATAGTTGTGCACTGGTGTTTTTTTTTTTAATTTAAGAAGAAAAAAAAAGTCAACCATTAAGAGTCACTAGAAAGCAAAAAATTAATCACCAAACACACATGAATATCTTGAAAAATTAAAATTAAAAAAAAAAAGTGTGAAACACCATCCCCTTTTAAATAGCACCATTCAACTTTTTTATTTTTTTATTTAATTTATAATTGAATTGGATAGATATCAAAAGTCATTATATAAATATATAAATATATCAAAATTATAATATAAATTATTTCTAAGGTATTATAATATAAATTACTAATATATAATTTTTATAAATATTAAATACCTTAAAACAAATTATAAAATATAAATATAATAAAAATGATTTTTTTCATTTTTATAATAGAGAAGACTTTAAGCTATTAAATAGCATAATTATTATGGAGTTGTCCATCAATAAACTTCAGCATTGACTTCAACAGGAAAATCATTACTCTTGCATCATTTATTTATGTATTTGACTTTTGATTTTTTTTAAACGGAAATTGTATATTCCTAAACATTTTGTAGTTAGCGATACCTACTTGATAAAATTTCCCATTTTGATACGGATCTTAATAAAAATTTAACCTCGACTGATAGGTTTGGACCTAATTTTATCTAAAAATAAATTTAAAATTTTTGTCCAAGCTTGATAAAAATGTTAAAACCCGAGCTTGGCTCGACCCACCTATATTAAATTTTTTTATTTTATTTTTTATATAAAAAATTTAAAATATAATTCATCAAAAACACTAAGAACATTAAAATAAATATTTCCTGATAAATTGAAATAAATTTAAAAAAAGTCTTTATATTTAAATAATACTAAGATTGGTATGCAATTTAACAAATAAATATCTCTAAAATAATAGCAAAATTAACAATAATACAAGAATTATAAAATATCTAATAATAACAACATAATAGTAGAACATAATAGTAAAATGACAACAAAACAGCAGGAAAATAATAGAAAAACGTAGCAAAACAATAGTTTTTCTTTTTTCAAAATTCGGGCGGGCTAAGCTAGGCCCGAGCCAAAAAAACCTTACCCGAGACTCTGCCCGTTTTCTAAATAGACCTCTTTTTTTTGTCCAAGCCCATTTTTCGGACCTATATTTTTGCCCAAACTCTCCAACTTTTAGAGCTGGCATTTGGCTTGAGTCAGGTGGTCCGACCCATGTACAAATCTAAGAATACTCTTTGAGGCATGATTATCTAAAGTAATTTTATATTAATTGTAGAATAATATCATGGTTTTAATGATTTTATCATACAGAAATAATATGGGTGAAAAATATTTATGAACTAATATATTTAATAAAATTCCATATATAGTTAATTGATGCTTTAGTTATAATAAAGTTAATTATCTATCATGTATTGTGTTTTAAATTCAAATTTTATTATAATTAATTTTTATTGATTTATTATATAAAGAGATAAAAATACTCTTATAAAATAAAAGTTAATTTGCATATAAAAAAATATTTTAATAATTTTATAATTGAATTAGTGTTCGATTGATTCGTGATACAAACTCATTAAAACACTTAAAATAAATATAAATTAAGGGTAAAAGACACTTACCTTCTCAAGTAAAATACATTTATCTCTATGGTTTAAAAATTTTCTACTTATGATTAAATAAAATCTCATTACTCCTTTAAATCTATTTATTAAGCAAATTTTAAATAAAAATAATTATGCCATTTGTTATTATTTATTTATATATTTCCTATCTATTTTAACGTCAAAATAATGAAAATTTAACTGCATATTGAAATGATGTATAATTAAATATAGTTTGCTTCTTTCATAAGAATTATATTTCAATTCAATCAAAATTAAATATTTTAAATTATATTTAATTCGATTATATATTAACCTTTATTAAATTATTTATTAAGAAGATTCTAATAGAAAATTTGATTAAGATATAATAGTAAAAGAATTATCTTAAAAGTTAATGTTATATTTTCTTATTGGGCACTTGATGAAGCGCTCTCTTTCTGTAAACTCGTTGTTCTTCAAGCACTCAAGTTCTCATTAGAGTCGAGAGATAACCCCCCACCAAAAATAATATAAACTCGCTTAGGGGTTTGTCATCTCCCAACAAATAACACTTTGCAGACTTCTCCTGATAAAGTTGGCATCTTTTAACAAGGCCTTAGCTTAATGGAAAAGTTAAAGTCATGAGAACTTTAAGATCCTAGGTTCGAGTTTCACTCTATATAAAACCATGTGTAGGTTCTTGATTTATATTTATTCTGGTTTATGTCCTACTATATGTCGACATTTTACATATTTATTATGGTAAAGGTTTGGAAATATTCTAATTATCAATCTGATCATGCTTCACAATGATCAATTCTAGTTATAGTTATTCAAATGCATTATTTGCAATTGCAACTGTGATCGTTTATGTAACTTCCCCCTCAAAACTTAAATATATTAAGTGAACAATACATTATATATAACATCTGATTATATTGAAATATAATACCGTTTATGTAATAATCCAAAATTTTAGGCTTTGAGAAAAGATAATTATTTTAAGAATGAATTAAGTGTTTGAAGGGAAAGTATAATTTAGTAAGGACTAAGTTAAAAATTTGTAAAAGTTGAAGGATTAAAGTGCATTGACTTTTTTTGAAAGGAGGTGAAATTGAATAAATAATTTTATGATTTTTACATGAATATGTATTGATGTGTGAAGTTGGAAAATTAAAGTATGGACTAATTTGAATAGTGGTGGAAAGTATAGTGGCTAAAGTGTAAATTCCCCATTTTATGAGAAAAGGACTTTGTAATAGCCCGAATTTCAGCAATGTCGAAAATAGGAGTTCAAGACCATCAAATTCGACAAATGAACTCGTAGATTATATTATTTAATATTTACGAGTCAAATGTGGTTTTTAAAAGATTTTTGAAATAGTAAATTGTGTTTTATAAAGATTTATTTGGTCAAGAAATTGAGAAAAAGAGGTACCGAGATCTCGGTGTTATAAACTGAGCCATAAATATTTTTATGAATATTTACGAAGTGTCAAAAAAATAGTATTAAAATTTCGTTAGAAAATTTTGACGTTTGGATGGTTAATTAAATAAAAAGGACTAAATTAGAAAATGTGTAAAAGTTGCTAAAATGATTAAATAGCTCAATTGTCAAATGAGGAAGGACCTAAAGTGAAAATAAGCCCAAAGGAGATATTTTGGGCGGCAATAGCTGAGAAAAATCAGGAAATGAGTGAAATAAGAGCAAATTTGGAAAATTACCAAAATTAGCTAAATAAAAATGGGACTAAATTGGAATATCTAGAATTCTCTTCATTTCTCTTCATATTCATCAGCTGAAAAATAGCCATGGAGGAGGGTTCAGGCTGGTTTTCATACTCTAGCTTCATGTAAGTTCAATTCTTGCTTTCTCCTTGAAATTTTTATGTTTTTGGACTTTTACAATTGGGTCCAGCTTACTATTTCATTAGTTTTTGATTCCATGGCTAATTTTTAAAGTTTTTATGGATGAGTGCTGGAATTATATGATGAATAAACATATAATTGAAGCTTAAATTTTGATATATGATGATTTTATTAAGTACAATTGATGGAAATTGATTTTAGGACCTAATTGTGAAAGAGTTTGGAAATAAAGTCTAGTGCTAAAATTATAATTTTCAAGGGTTATGAAGTAGTTTAAAATGATATAATAAAGTATTAATTGAGAAAAATTATCTCAATTGAGGGGTTAATTGAGCAAGGACTGAATTGTATGAACTGTGAAATTTCGGGCAAAATGGAAATCAACATATTCCACTAAAACTGTTTTGGACAGCAGCAGTAGTCTAACTTTGAAAAATCACCAAAAATTAAATAAATCTAATTAGAGGATAAATAAAATATGAAATTAAAGCTTATTGAGTCTATTTTCTTATAGAAGAAACGATGTAAGCAATGGAATTGTAAATCATGAAATATAAATAAATTTTGTGAGACAAGGTCAAAATGATTTCGGGTTCCCCTGTTTTTAATTTATAAAATCATAAAAAATTGGATAAAAATAATTAGGGGCTTAAATTCATATGTTTAGAATCCTGAATGAGTTTATTTTCAAGAGAAAGAAATGAGAATATTGTTCGAATCCTGTACGAGGAGATAATTAATTTTTAGTGAAGAAGGGTCAGAACTGTCAAACAACAAAACAGGGGCACCTTTAAAGAATAAACTGTACTTATTGGTTAAACCAAAAATTCTGAAAATTTTATGGTAAGAAGATACGTAAGTCTAGTTTCAGGGAAAATTACCGGATCTTAATTTTGAGTTCTGTAGCTCAAGATAAAAATAATTTAGTGACTATGACACAGATGGACAGCTTGAATATTCATATAAGTAAATAGTAAAAATTATAGATAATATTACTTACAAGTGTGTTATTTATACTAAGGATGTGGATGGAGAGGCGGAGGAGGAGGAGGAGTAATATATGAATGAATCGTGTATAAATTGATCACATGCCCGATTACAATCGATAAATGTTGAATTATAAATGATATAATGTTTTATTTGGAACATTTATTATGAAATTATGATTATCGTTTTAATATAAAAATCGAACTTGTGAGTTTATATGCTAAATTTTAGTGATCATTTGTTAATTTTATGATTTCATGATGTGTTATTTCATATGTATTGATGATAAAATCGTGAATAATGTAAAAGTATGAAAATTGAATAAATGATCAATTTGAACACTTTAGTTCAGTGACAATATGAATTGACGGAAAAGACCATGGTTGGACCATGGCAACAAGTGATAAGTGATAGCTTCGACTACACTTATCTGATCAAGAACAAGTGAAAGAGATAAATGATAGCTTCGGCTACACTTATCTGATCAAGAACAAGTGAAAGTGATAAGTGATAGCTTCGGCTACACTTATCCGATTAAGGACTAATGACAAGTGAAAAGTGGTAGTTTCAGTTACCTGATCAGTGAAAAGTGGTAGCTTCAGCTACCTGATCAGTGAATAGTGGTAGCTTCGGCTACAAGTGACAAGTGATTTCCGTGTAAAATCATATATGGGATATGGCATCGGAGTGATAAGTGCATTTGTGTAAGACCATATCTGGGATATGGCATCGGTGTGATATGTGTATAAGATGTAAGACCATAGCTGAGCTATGGCATTTTAGTAAAAAAATGATGAATTGACGGATAAGTCCATGGTTTCACCATGGCATAATGAAAAATGAAGAGGTAAGACCATAGCTCTGCTATGCATCAGTGATTATTAGTGAAATTGAGTGCATATCGATGTAGACCAATTCCGTAAGACGTTCACTAATTTGACAAAGTTTGGTAAGTGTTACATGGAATTATGTGATATAAGGAAGTACGAGTTGATAAGACATGAGTATAGAACTTGGTTGATAAATGAATTAATTTGTGATTATATAATTGTTCATCTTGAATGTACTGTCCATATGTATTGATAATTCAAATGTTTTAATGAATAAAGTTCCGACATGGAATAAATTAAACACGAGACAAATAATTATGAAATTGAACTTGAAATTCATGAAAATGACGGTTATTGATATATGGAGACATGAGACATTGATATATGAATATGGAAAATGTTTGATAAATGTGTTCATTCATAATTATGGAGTTATATACCTCACGTGTACTATTTGCATAAAGATGATATTTCAAATACTTTGGTTATTTAAGCTTAAATATGAAATAGTATGAAATCAAGATAAGTTGTTATGAAAATATATTTAGATGACAGAGATATGGCTGATATATGTTGTATGATTACACAACGTGAAATTGTGTATATATATATGAGAAATTTAATGAGAATTGAGCCCATACATGTTTCTTGTTATTTATATGAAGTGTACGACTGACAATGGTGATGAAGTTATAAACAGAGAGTTACACGGGTTGAAAACACGGGCGTGTGACTCTCCAAAGTGTGAAAATTTTCTAAATTTTGCAAAAGTTTCATATGTTTACGGTTTGGTCCCGAACCACCCCGAATGTATGTTTTGGGCCCCGTAGGCCCATATAAGGGACGTTAAACATATGTATGAAAGTTTTTAATTTAGAAGAAATTTTATGGCTGATTTTGACATGATTGATTGTATTAAGTTCGGTAATGTCTCGTACCCTATTCTAGGCTCAGAATACGTGTAGGGGGTGTTACAGACTTGAATGAAATTTTAGCATTTTAATTGATATTTGCAGACATAATGGTAGGATTAAAATCCCTGTGCTAGTGAGGTGTAAATTTTAGGGGGAAATATGGTAATTAAAAATAAAACTTGTTGAAATTTGATTGGTTGGTGGAAAATAAAGACGAAATTAAAAGAAAAGAAAATTGTAGAATTTTCTATATATGAGTTTGGCATGGGATGGCAGCAAGCAGCAAGGGCAAGGAGAACTAACGAAATAAAGAAAGAAAGAGAGAAAAGGAAAAAAAAATTCATGAATTTTTCTTGAGTTTTACTTTAAAATCACAGCTTAATTTCATATCCTAGAGTAGAGGTGTGCATGGGTCGGGCCCATACAAAATTTTAGACTCATTTTTTAGGCCCGGGCTCGGGCCCAGCCCAAAATATGGGCCTAAAAATTTGTTCAATCTCAGTCCAAAATAAAATTGTTAAGCCTGAGCCTGGCCTGGCCCGGCCCATATTAAATTTTTTTAGCTTATTTTGTTAAATAAAAACTTTAAAATATAATAAATCAAATACATTTAAAAATATAAAAAAATATTAAAACAAGAAACAAATAAAAAGTGAGACAAAAACAATTCTTAAAACAATACACAAATTAAAAATATAATAAAAAGTGGTTATATTAAAATTGAAAATAAAATGTAAAGATGATTAAAAAATAAAAAATAAAAAAGTTTTACCCGAGGCCCAACCCATTTTCTAAATGGGCCTCGTTTTTTGCTCAAACTCATATTTTGGGCCTATATTTTTACCCGAACCCTCCTATTTTTCGGACGCCAGGCCAGGTAGCCCGACCCATGTACACCTCTATCCTAGAGTGCGATGAGATCATTTTCTATCATTAAAGTCAATTAGTTGAAAGAGAAAGTGAAAGAAAGCATAGGAAAGTGAATAGAAAAATTGAGTTTGAGTGAAGAAATAAGTAAGTACTGAATTGAATTCATGTTTGTTTACTTTATTTTGAATGTTTGAGTATTTAAAATTTTAATATGAAAATAAATAAGATATGATTATGAATATTGAATTTAGTAGTGAATATGTAAATAAAGGTATGTTAGTAATGTAAGAAATGATAAAGTGATAATTTAGTGTTTAGTGAATTTTATGAACCTAAGGATTAAATTACAAATAGTGAAAATTTATTTATTTGTCATAAATTGATAAGTGAATAAATGTAGTATAGTGAAATTACTATAGAGATGACTAAATTGTAAATCATACAAAAGGTGTTATGTGAAACCAATATTGTGATTAAAGAATTAAATGAAGTATTATGTGATAGTAATGAAGTGTAAAGTGATATAATAATAATTATTAAATTTTTCATGAATTTAAGGATTAAATTGTAAAATACTCAAAAATTACTAAGAGCATGTTTGGTTGGATGTATTGGCTATGCCAATACACCCCTAATCGGTGGCCCCACATAAACTCATGTTTGGTTCAGTGTATTGCCTTAATACACTCCTATTACGTTACGGATGTAATCCATATTTTCTCTGCTTTAACACCGATTCCCAATCCCTTCCAAAAGCAAGGATCAGCTAATCGGTGTCTGTTTTACCCTTCCCAGCCGAAATCGATCTCCACCCCCACTCTCTCCCTCTCCCTCCCAACATCAACAGAAGTTGCCAGTGAACCAAACCTCCACCCGCTCAGATCTTTCGCCGACTTTCATCTTGGCATCTTGGCATCTTTCGCCAACATCAACAGAAGCGGCAAGTGTTTCTTCTCTTTTTTTACTTAATTTGGATTTTTAATTTTCTTTCTCATGATTGTTTTGTCGACAAAAAACAGAATTGTGTTCTTCAACTATGGTGGGTTTTGTCTGTTGAAATTAGGGTTTTTTTGGGATAAATTTTGAATTCTCCTGCATTTTGATTCTATCTTGTATCCTTCACAGTTGTCTGTTGAATGATCCCTTTTATCCCCTTTTTCGCCAAATCTCGAATCCAGGAAAAAAATAATTTCTTTTTTTCTTCACTCTCTTTAGATCTCAGGAAAAAAACCTTCAAAGGTTTCAACTTTAGCTCCTCCTTCAAACCCTGTTAAACCTTCTTCAGTGTCATCTCACCTTGCAATGGTAGAGCTAAAGCAAAGGATTTTAACCTCACTTTCCAAGCTCTCTGACCGTGATACTTACCAAATTGCTGTTGAAGAACTTGAAAAGACCATCCAAACTCTGTCTCCCGAATCATTTCCCATGTTACTCAATTGCCTTTTTGATTCTTCAAATGATCCAAAACAAGCTGTGAAGAAAGAATCTTTGAGGTTACTTTCAGTGCTATGTAATTGCCATGGTGAATTGGCAGCTTCCCATTTGACTAAAATCGTTGCCCACATTGTTAAAAGGCTGAAAGATGCTGATTCTGGGGTGAAAGATGCTTGCCGCGATTCAATAGGGGCGCTTTCAGGGCAGTATTTGAAAGGGGAGAGTGGGGGGAATATGGTGGGATTGTTTGTAAAGCCGTTGTTTGAAGCAATGGGGGAGCAGAACAAAGGGGTACAATCTGGTGCATCGACGTGTATGGCTAAGATGGTGGAATGTGCATCTGATCCTCCTTTGCCTGCTTTTCAGAAACTGTGTCCAAGGATCTGCAAGCTGTTGAATAACCAGAATTTTATGGCCAAGGCTTCCCTTTTGCCAGTAGTGGCAAGTTTGTCACAGGTTTGTGTATTGCAGTTGTTTTGTGTTTGATTCATAAGGATATTGATGATTTATGTTGTTGGTTTTGTGGATGTCAAGTATCATCGTAAATGAATATCTTGTAGTTTCTTTATTGTTTACTTTGTGCTTATTTTTTTTGGCTGGTATTGTAGATCTTGTTTTATTTGATCATGTGAATTAGGTAGCTAGGTGGGGAATAGATATGGAAAATTCCACAAATAGGAACAATTTGTTTTTTTGGTCAAAAAATAGGAAAAGAAAATTGAAGTTCTGTAAATTTATGATGACCATGTAGGTGGGAGCAATTGCACCTCAGAGCTTGGAAGCATTGCAGCTAAGCATCCACGAATGCCTTGGGAGCACAGATTGGGCGACGAGAAAGGCAGCTGCAGATTCTTTAAGTGCATTGGCACTGCATTCAAGCAACTTGATTGCAGATAGAGCATCTTCGACAATAACCATACTTGAGGGTTGTCGCTTTGATAGGGTAGCTTTTTGGAGTCATTTTTCTTGCATGCATGCATACATACTTATATATATGTATATTACTTTTACATCAATGCCTTGTGTATGATTTCATTGTGAAATTTTGATACATATTTTGGACATGACTGGTGCCAGACCATGTACTTTCTTTTCTTCATTACATGTGTTGATCTGGTCACTTTGCTTCGGGAAAACATGTATATCCTCCACATAGATTTCCTTTTTTTTGTAGGAACTTGATATAATTAGAAATCCTAGGGTTAATTGTGTGACAGAATTTAGACTAATAGAAAATGTGGGTTTGGACTGTATGCATCCATGCTTTCTAAATTGGTTTTCAAGGGACTTTCAGCTAGCACATTATGATTAAGCAAGGTTAGGATTGAAGTCCTTTCACTATCATCTCTTCTAATGGTGCAGATATGACAGATTTACATTACTCAACACTGCCTCATGGAAATTTTATTCTATTGTAACGTTTAATCATTGGTCAACCAGATGAAACCTGTGAGAGATAGCATGACAGAAGCATTGCAATTATGGAAGAAGATTGCAGGAAAAGGGGAAGATGGAGCTGCAGATGACCTGAAAGCCTTGTCTCATGGTAAGTGTGTCAGTTAAGTGTTACGGGTTGTCCTTCTGATGTATAGGTCATTCATCTTATTGGATTAAACTTGTTTCAATGCTGTAGATGGTGACAATGCTCAGTCAGCTGAATCATCAGAAAAGAATGGCTCCAAAGATCCAAGTGCGGGTGATAAAAAAACACAGACTTCAGATTCTGTTTCTGAAGGCAAAGGTGGAAGCATTATTGACAAAGCAGTTGTAATTTTAAAGAAGAAATCACCTGCATTAACAGACAGAGAGTTGAATCCTGAATTCTTTCAGAAACTCGAAACAAGGGGACTCTGCCCTGCAATGCAATGCAATGCAATGTCTGGACTTCTTGGAGCAATGCAATGCATGCCCTTCAAGTAGGTGATATGGACTCTGCCTATGCAGAAGTTCTCTCTACAGGGGATGATCTCTTGCTTATAAAGCTGATGGATAGATCAGGCCCTATGGTTGATCAACTGTCAAATGAGATAGCAAATGAAGCCTTGCACGCTATTGTGCAATTTCTTATGGAGCAAGATTTGTTTGATATTTGTCTATCCTGGATTCAACAGGTATGGGTTCTTCATCTTTGAGCCATTTACTTCAAGCTGCTCTATTTAGACATTTTCTTTTATAAGTTTACTATTAAAAAAAAATTCCTGTAATTATTCAGCTGGTCAAAGTGGTGATAGAAAACGGACATGATGTATTGGGTATAACGATGGAGTTGAAGAAAGAGCTTCTGTTGAATTTACATGAAGCAGCTTCCACGATGGATCCACCAGAGAATTGGGAAGGCGCAGTACCTGATCAACTTCTATTACAATTGGCATCTGCCTGGAAAATTGAGCTGCAACAGTTTGATAAGTAAATCTGCTGGTTTTGGTTTTGGAATCCTGTGTTGTTCTTGCAAACTTCATGATTATGTTACTCTGGTTCGGCGCATATATTTTACATGATGTAAATTTGAAGTGAAAGAAAACTAGCATCAATGGTTGAGGCCACTTATACATTTTTGTATATCATGTAAGATAGTGGCCTCTGATATAAATGTAAATGTACGTCTATTATACCATCTATGCAAAACTAGCATCAACAGTATCATATATTATGATTTGAGTAAATTAATATAAGAACATTAATTATTAAGAATTTTTTTAAATTATATAGTTTAATTAAAATATATTTAATAATAATTATGTTAATTTATATTTTACAGTATCATATATTATGATTTGAGTAAATTAATATAAGAATATTAATTATTAAGAATTTTTTAAATTATATAGTTTAATTAAAATATATTTAATAATAATTATGTTAATTTATATTTTACAGTATCATATATTATGATTTGAGTAAATTAATATAAGAATATTAATTATTAAGAATTTTTTTAAATTATATAGTTTAATTAAAATATATTTAATAATAATTATGTTAATTTATATTTTACAGTATCATATATTATGATTTGAGTAAATTAATATAAGAATATTAATTATTAAGAATTTTTTTAAATTATATAGTTTAATTAAAATATATTTAATAATAATTATGTTAATTTATATTTTACAGTATCATATATTATGATTTCAGTAAATTAATATAAGAATATTAATTATTAAGAATTTTATTAAATTATATATTTTAATTAAAATATATTTAATAATAATTATGTTTAAATATGATTAAATTATTTATTATTGATAATAAAAATCTTATTATAATTTAAATAACAATAACAATAATCATTTACCAAAACAAATTTATGCTAAGGGTATTCTAGTCATTTTAGTTTTTTCTATTATGCTATTACACCTCTATTCCATTCAACCAAACACAAGATTACTATTACGCCTCTATTCCATTACATTCAACCAAACAGTGGATTAGCTATTACACCTCTAATCCAATACACCTCTAATCCCAATACACCTCTAATCCAATACGCCTCTAATCCAATACAGCGAACCAAACGTGCCCTAAGTGTGCTAAAATAGTGAAATAAAATATTTAAGTGAAGTGTTATAAGAAAGTAAAATGCTTAATAATTGTGAATTAAAATCTTAAGCGTTAAGTGTTGTGAATATATGTTATGTTTGTATTTTTATAACCTGTGAATATGTGGAATAAAAATGTAGGGAATGCGTTTACACTTTGATCACTCAATTATGAAAAGTTACAATTTAGTCACTCAACTATTTGAAATTGATCATTTATGTCATATTCCGTTACCTTGGTAACAAATGTCAATGTGAGTTGTCAAGTCACTATTCCTTAAATGCATCGTTAGTCACTCAATTATTAGTAAGCTTTCGTTTTGGTCACCCAATTTTGAAAAATTGCAAAATGGTCATTGATGTTATCAATTTTAATGCTTTGGTCACTTGTCTGTTAACTCAGTAACAGACTAATAACATGACACATTAATTCATAGGTTTAATAGTTAAATTGATCACTTAACTATAATTAAAATATAAATTTGATGTTTTTATATCTTTTAATGGTAAATCCAAAAAATCTAAACATATAAAAAAATTTCTAAAAAATATGAAAAATTGATAATTTATTTTTCATAATTAAATATGTAAATATATAATGTTGAATAAATTTATAAATCATAATTATAATAATACATAAAAAGTAATTGCATCCCCAACCAATTGAATCTTTTTTTTTAAAATAGAATACTGGGTTGTATAAATAGGAAAACAAGTCCAAACAAAATCCTAATAAAACAAAATGGGCTACTAGTCCTATCAGAACAATAATAAGAGAAAGAAACTAAAACGACATAAGAAAATGGAAAGTAGCAACCCAACTTTATGAGCTATCATTTTCTAGAAAACTCTAATGAAAATATTTGCTTCACAGTCGACAGCACCTGGAGAAGATCAATAGACTATAATTCATTAACTATCTTCTCATATTCCTATACCCTTTTGATAGCCTTCAACACCATCTTTAGACTAGCAGTTCTATGAATGAGGTGAGCATTTTCCTCAATTTTTAACCTTTTTGATGCCAAATTGTGCACATGTTCATTTTTTGTTTGTCTTGCATGTTGAAACTTGCTCTCATAGAAAACCTTAACCAGTTCTTTAATATCTTGGATATATGATCCTATTTCCGATTTATCCTACTTGTATTTTGGACTTTCTTGATTACCGTTAGAGAGTCCCCTTCGATTTTGACATATTTTAATCCTAAATTCCTAGCCATTATAACCTCCAGTAGACATGCAATGGCTTTGGTTGTGAATCCTGAAGGTATGTTCTCATGAACTATTGTTTTTGTAGCCAAAACATTCCCATTACAATCTCTGACGATGATTCCCGAGCATGATCTGTGTTTTTTGATGTCCACTGCAGCGTCGAAGTTTATTTTGCAGAAACCTTGCTCTGGAGGTCTCTATATAATAGATTCTGGACTTAAGGCAAGATGTATTCGATTAATTTTATTTAATTATTGTAGATACTGTAAAAATAAATATTGCTGTCTTTGCTCCAGATCTCTTATGACCTTCGTGAATCCATTGATTTCTAGCGGACCAGATAGCCTAGATGGCACAAACAAAGGTTCGATAAATATCAATCCTACTATTTAGCATAATCCAGGTAAACCAATCCATAAACTCCATATGGGATATATCTTGAGGCCATGCATAGTTTAAGTTATCCCATGTTTCCTTTGTAACAACACAATCACGGAAGATATGTTCCTTGTTCTCTAATCCTTGCGTACATCTCGGGCAGACTGCTTTATTTGTTAGTCTTTTTATTTTTAGGTTTATTAGTGTAGGTAGAAAGTTTGAAGTGGCTCTCCAAGCTATAATAATTAAATTTGAAGGGAGGTCACTGTTCCACAGCTTTTTGTAGCATTTCCTATTTTCAATCGGGTTGTATCTATTATCATTGAGAAAATTACCATGTAATAGTAATTTGTATCCACTCCTTACTGTGTACTCGCCCGTTGACTCACCCTCTAAGCTAGAAAATCATTGTGGGGAGTATGAGCCTGTGGAATTTGGAGAATTTTTTGAGCACCTTCTTCAAAAAAGGTACTCTCAATCAACTCAGTTTTCCATGATCTATTATTATTGTCAATCAAATCTGCTACCCTCGTTATATCTTGCCTTCTAACCATTTGTTAAATATGTAGACTTTCAGCATTCGGGACCCATATATCATCTTCAATTCTAATGTCACGTCCATTGCCTACTCTCCAGTATAATCTTGCTAGCAAGAGACCTTTTGCAGCCCATATACTTTTCCAAGTATATGAAGGAAAGTTCCCTAGCTCTGAATTCAAGAAGTTAGAGATCGAGTGATATTTGGCTTTTAAAGTTCGTGCTAGAAGAGACTTAGGATTTTCAATTAATCTCCAACCTTGCTTTGTGAGAAGGGCCAAGTTAAATTTTGCAAATTTGCGATAACCAAGACCACAAAACTCCTTTAGTTTGCATAAACTGCTCCATGAGCACCAATGTATCCCACATTTCCCATGACCTTTTTACCACCAAAATTTTGCTATTGTTTGTTCCATATCATCACATATTGATTTCGGTAATAGAAAGTATCCCATCGTGTAAGCTGGAATTGCTTGTAAAATAGCTTTTATGAAAAATTCTTTTCCTCCCTGCAATAATAGGCAAGTACTCTAGTTATCAATTTTTATTTTTATACAATCATTTAGATGTTGAAATGCCAGACATCTCCTCCTACCTACTATGTTTGGCAGACCCAAATATTTCTCGAAATTGTTTGACCTTTTAACCCCAGCCTATTTGAAATAACAGATCGGACTGTATCAATGGTATTTGAGCTGAAGAACACAACCGACTTCCCATAGTTAATGCATTGCCCCGAGCAAATTTCATATTCTTTTAAAATATTTTCGAAAGTTGATGTACCTTTTTCAGTTGCTTCCCCAAATAAAATAAAATCATCCACGAAAAGAAGGTGAGTAATCTGAGGGCTTCTTCTGCTTGCCTTAACCTCTCTCAAAACCCCTTCCTCACTTGCAAGTTTTAATAAAGTAGACAGCCCCTCACTACAAATGAGAAACAAAAAAGGACTCAAAGGATCCCCTTGACGCAAGCCTCTCTTCGGAGTAAACGCCTTCCCTGGTACACCATCTAGAACAACCGAGTACGAGACAGTACTAATACAGTTCATAATAAGTTGAATCTATGGCTCATCAAAACCCATTCTGGTCATCATTTACTTCAAGAACTCCCACTCCACTCGATCATATTACTTTCTCTTGTCAATTTAAGTGCCATAAGGCTTTTTTCCCAACCCTTTTATTCCGCATAGAATGAAGAATTTTGTAGGTGAGAAAGGTATTATCAGTAATTAATCTTCCTGGTACAAAGGCACTTTAAGCCGGATCAATGCAATAATCTTGTACTTTTGAAATCTGTTTGCTATAGTTTTTGAGATTATTTTATAAAAAACCGAGCAAAAGACTAATTGGTCTAAAATTTGATGGGTTTTTCGGGTGAGGGTTCTTTGGAGAGAAACGATATTTGTATGGTTTAAAGGTTCTAAATATTTACCTTTATTGAGGACTTTTAAGCAAAAATCACTTACCTTCCTCCCCACAAAATGCTAGAATTTCTGAAAGAAAATGGCTAGAAAACCATCAGGTTCAGAGGCTTTGGTCGGCCCTATACTATTGAGTGCTTCAGTTATTTCTGCCTTATTATAATTCGTTATTAACAATTGATTTATATTCTCATTGATACTTCGATTAACACCTGAAAGAAGATGATTAATGTTGTCAACCCTACTAGATTGGAAAAGCCTCATAAAGTAGTCTCTTATAATGTCTTCCATATCTTCTTCTTCTGTTTTAAGAATACCATCAATGTCTTCCAGCCTTCGTATTTTGTTTATCCTTCATCTTTGAGATGCTTTGCTATGAAAAAAAATCGTATTTTTATCCCTCTGGCGCAGCCAAGTCGCTCTAGCTCTCGATTCCCAATACATCTCCTTATTCTCCATCTCCCAGTTTAATTCTAGTTTCACATCAATTATCTATGCTCTAGTATCATCGTCCCTATCCATTCCATCAAGTTCAACTAATCTTTCCCAAAGATTCTTTAATTTCCTTTCACGATCTCCCTTAATATTTTTCCCTCATCCCTGTAGACCAACTCGGATATGTTTTAATTTATCCAGGACATTATCGGGCTTCTCATTCCATAGTTTCTTGATAAATTCTTCACATGAAGGCTCAATTATCCACCAAGACTTGAATTTAAAATGATTACTCCTAGAGTGTTTTATATTTGGCATCGTTTGAATGAAAATTAGGCAATAGTCAGAGAAAGAGTGAGATAGATGTTGTACCGAATAATTAGTAAACAAATTCAGCCACTCCAAATTTGCTACTCCCCTATCAAGTCTCTCTCTTATATTTGTATCCGCAAAATTACCAATTTGCCAAGTAAACTTCTGTCCACTGAAGCCCATATAAGCCAAATCATATTCTTCCAAAACTTTCTGGAATTCTTCCATTTGCTTTTCATCCTTTGTTGCCCCTCCAATTTTCTCATGTGCATACATTATCTCGTTAAAGTCCTTACAAACACACCACGACAAGGAACAAGTGTTTTTCAATCTGCGAAGTAGATTCCAAGACTCATGTTTATTTGATTGAATTGGATGGCCATAAAATCCAGTAAATCGCCATTTATTTGGATTATCTTCTTCGTTAATTTCCACGTCAATATGGTTGTTTGAGTAGATATAAACTTGAATTAAATTATTTCCATTCCATGTAAGACTTAACCCACCACGCGAACCATTAGTTGAAACATCCAATCTGTTATGAAAGCCACATCATTTCCAAAAACGTTCCATTCGATTATTATCCAATTTTTTCTCCATTAAGAAGATCATTTGAGGTTTATAGAGCTTCAACATGTGTTGAAGTTTTCTAGCAGCCCAAGGATTCCCCAGTCCTTGGACATTCCAATATAGGATTTTCATTGTTTTTGGTCGGCTGACCATTTGGCAGCCGCCGATAGAGTTTGTGAAAATTCAGTACCATCCGTCATAATAGGCCAAAAAAGCTTTATTATTGTAACAACTTCCGAATTCCCATAATTGAATTTAGCTTCTTCTTTTTTTACGTCTTTCTACATATGGTTTGCGACCTATTGTTGTGTAACGACCCATATTTCACGGGCATCAGAAAAGTGAGTTTAGGGCTTCCATCTTAGGAAAATAAGTTCGTAAATATTTATAAAAAAATATTTACGAAGTTAGTTGTGAGTTGAAATAGATTTTAATTAGGTGAATTTATTTTTAATTAGAAGTAATTAGTAGAAATGATTAAATTGAATAGAGCATAACAGCTTAATCATAGAATAGAGAAAGGATAAAAGATTAAATTAGTAATTAAACTAAATTAGTGACGTGTGTAAGTTAGAAAATAAATACATGTGTATTAAAATTATTAGTACAAGTGTATATAATATATAAATTTACTTATAAATTAAGTAAAAGATATTTACTTATTATTATTATTATTATTATTATTATTATTATTATTATTATATTTTATCAATTAATTGAGATAATGACAAATGTATGGTGATGAAATATTACATCTGTACATGTGTGTATGAATACACATGTAGTATTTTTATTTGTATTAATTAGATATTTTATAATTAATTATTAATTTAGTAAATGAAAGAAATAAAATGAAATAAAGAATAAATAAAAGAAAGAAAAACAAGAAAAAGAAACAGAGAAGAAACGAAATAGAAAGAAAGAAAGAAGAAAAGAAAAGAAAAAGGAGAAATTAGGGTTTGAAAGCTTAGAAGTTGTAGTAGGCCAAATTTGCCCGACCCAAGCAAACAAAAAAGAAACAAAACAAAAAATAAATCACAAAGAAATAAACAAACCCAGCTACATAACCCAAGCCCGATAGCTAAACCTAGACCCAAATTTAAAACCTGACCCAAATTCACAAGGCCCGATAGGCCCAAAAACTAAAACTGCTTCAACAACCCTAGGTCACCCCCCTCCTTTGCGCCGTAGCCGAGCCCCCCAGCGCCGTACGCCCCGTACCGTTCAGCAGCCAAAAAGATACAGAAAACAATCAAAAAAGGAAAAAGGTTATCTTTTTCTTTTCCCTTCTCTTAATCCTCGGTTCTTTTCACCTATTTTCATCGATTTCTTTATCATTTACATAAAAAAAAGCGAAAGCAAAAGGAAAAGAGGACTTACCCTGCTGTTAGGCCGTTGATTCCCTTTCACTTCATCGAGATCAAAGTTTAAAGGGAAGTTTGTGGCTAAAAAAGGCTGGATCTGGCCTGAGAACTGTCGATCACCAAATAAATGGTGGTTGGACGGCCACTTGCCGAACAAAACCCTAACAAGGAGAGTTAGCAGCTTTTATTTTAGGGATAGGCTGTGTTTTAAGAAGGGAATAAAAAGGGAAATTAATAAAGGACAAAACGGCGCCGTTTCGTCCTTTAGATCCGCACGTCAACCCGCTTCCAGACCCAATCCCATGCCAATGCGCATCAAATGGGTTAATTGCATGATAAACCTTTCCCTTTTTGGGCCGCATTTTAATCAGCCCATATTTGTATTTCCTTTTTTTTTTAAAAATTACCTCTGCAATTTGCGCGTGTTTGTGCTTTGGTCCATGCCTCTACTCAGCATTTTAGAACTTGGTTTATTCCCAGTTCTAGTCCCTATACATTGACACACATCACACATTGGTCCCCTTTTGATTGTTTTGTGTGTAAATTAGCCTTTTTGGTTTTAATTTTATTTTAATTGCGTTTTAATTTCCTAAAAGAGTTTCATTTCATAGTTTCTTTACTCTTATTAACTTTTCTCTTTTATTTATTATTTGTATTATTATTTTGAAGTTGGTTTTATCATATTTTATGTAATGTCTCATTTAAATAACTTTTTATGTATATTATTTCAATGGTTAAATCATTATTTAAAATTCATTTTTTTTCTTTTGTCTATAAAAGTTATTGTTTTGAAATTCTTTATATTATAATATTTTAATAAATTAGTTAGTATTTCATGTAAATGTTTCTTTATACACATATGTACATATATAGCAAAATTGATTTAATCTTGTAGGCATTTCCATATTTTTTATAAAGAATTATTCCAAAATCTATTCATATATGTGTTTTATAAATCTATTATGTGTGTTATATCTTATTGTGTATTTTATTATTCTTTCATGTTTTATATATTATTTAAGTTATCGTGTACATTGTCAAGTTTTTTTAAAAGAATTTGTGTTTAAAATATTTTACATATGATTTCTTTTAAATTTATTCTTATATTATATTACATAATCCTGCATGATATATCTTTTAGATTATTATTATAAGTATATATGCTTGTTGATGTCTATGTTTAATCTATATACATTACTAAATCCATGTACTTTATACCTATAGTTTCCTTTATATATGTAAGTATGTTTTTAAGTTTATTATGTATAGCTTATAATGAAGTTAATTTAATCTTAAATGCATTATTAAGTGTATGTTCTTTTTGCAAATAACTATTTCTAAATCTATTTATACATATATGCGTTTTTATATACCTATTGCATGCATTTCTAAAAGTTATATTTTACAATGTATTTTTTTGTTATTCCTGAATGTCCTGTACATTATTTAAACTTTCATCTGTATATTTCAATAAACATTTTTTGCCCTTTGTATATTTCTTGACTTTAAATATATTCATTCTATAATACGTTTTCTAATAATTACATGTATATATTTAGTTTGTTTTTACAAATATTTTCTAATTTATCAATTCGTCAAAGTATATATTGTGTCCATCATTATTGTAAATTTGTCTTATACCATAGTTTTTTTATCATTTTATTTTGGATATTTGTATTAATGGTAATATATTAGGCTATGTATGTTATTGTGGTATATTACTTTTGTTGTTTTACTATATCAATTACTTTTCATACATGATTAAAATTGAGTTATATTTCCAAGTTAGTTATAATTAGTTTTAAGTTCTTGTTAGTTGATTAAATAAATTGTATTGCCTCCACTCTTCCATTGTCGTGTTTTATGCGTACATATATCCCCCCATATCACCGTTTTCCACATGATTTTTGAAATGTGGTTTTATAAAATCCAAATGCTTAAGACCGACTCCGTTTTATTTCAAGTTGAATTAATACGTTTTAAGCTAGTTTTATAAGTATTCATTTAAAAATTCTTAAAAACGAAAACGAGATTTGATATTTGGCAATTCGCGGAATAGTGCCTTAACGTGTTGGGTTGCAATTTCACGTTTGCTCGAAATAATCGAATATCCCTTCAAACTTTCACTCATGCCTTTTAAAAATTCTTTAAAACGAAGGCAAAGTTTGATATTTGGCAATTCGCGGAATCGTGCCCTAACGTGTTGGGTTGCAATTTCTCGTTTGCTCAAAATAATCAAACATCCCTTTGAGATTCCATTTAGGTCTTTTAAAAATCCTCTAAAACGAAGGCAATACTCGGTGTTTGACAATTCGGGAATCATGCCCTATCGTGCTGGGTTGTGATTTTTTGTTTGTTCAAAACGATCGAATATTCCTTTAAAACAAAGGCTATGTTCGATGTTTGTCAATTCGAGAATCGTGCCCTATCGTGCTGGGTTGCACTCTCTCGTTTGTTCAAAATAATTGAATATCTCTTCAGAATTTCACTCGTATTTTCTAAAGTGAGGCAATGGTCAATGTCTGGAAATTCGAGGAATCGTGCCCTACTGTGCTGGGTTTCGATTTTTCGTTGGACTAAATAGTTGAGAATCCTTTTGTGATTTTCAAATTATAAATTTTCGGACGTCGAAACAAGAAGATTTTTGACAATCAACTCGGGTTATTCAAATGTTATTAAAAAAGAACCACATTTCAAAAACATTTTAAATTTTAGACATAAGGACAGCATTTAATCGATTCATTACCAATTTTGGGCGTAGTGAGGGTGCTAATCCTTCCTCCTGCGTAACCGACTCCCGAACCCATTTTCTCAAAAGTTCGTAGACCAAAATCGTTGTTTTAATAAACCAAAAATGTTTTATTAAAATAACCTTATTCTTGGATGATCCGATCACACCAAACAAAATATCGGTGGCGACTCCACATTTCTATTTTCCAAAAAGTCGATCCCCCATATTTTTATTAAATTTAAAATTTTAAAATATTTGAAAAAATGGATGGTTTCGACAGCTTGGCGACTCCGCTGGGGACTAGAGAGTCGAGCCATAAAATCGATTTATTTACTGTCTTTCTGTCAAAAATCGAAAACTTGTTTTGAAAATCATAATTGCATTCGTTTGTAGGATTGTTATGGTTCAAATCTCGTAGAATAGTACTGCATTTCATTGTATGACCGCTGTGGTCATACCTTCTAAGTGGGAGTAAGAAATTACGCTTTCGTAAGGTTTTCACCTTCGCATGGGCTAGTGGATTGCTTCCGGGGTACATCCGTACCTATGATTTCGTGAGATTTTCATCTCCGCATGGTCATAGGGAAATGTATTCCCCCGAACCGAACTCGATCTATATGAACCTATAATGGGTGAGGATTGAGGAATCTGCTGGTTCGGGTACTTTATCTCTAGAATCGAACCACATATAATGAACCTTAGGAGCTATCCTTGGGTGGAGCCGCGTCGAGCCTTAGTACTTACCCGTATATGTGTTGTAATCATCGTTTATGTGCTAGCATTTTATCATTATTATGTGGTACTAACCTGTGTTTTGTTTTGATTGTTTTGCATGACATTGCATACTAAAGGAGGTGTTAATCTGTATTCAATTACTAAGTTAGAAAGTTTGACATGGAGAATGAATTTCTTAGTAAAGTCGAGGATAATGCGGTCGTTCGTGCATGGTCAGAGAGGCTACAATCAGAGAGAGGGGATAGCTTGGCAGTAGGGAATGTATCGGAGCTGCAGGATTTCACTCGAGTCAATGTAGTATAGAATGAGTTGCAAGAGTTGAGAGACATTTGGGCTAGTTGGGATAAAGGAATCAAGCGGTTGTTTTACCAAAGCTATGGTGACATATCCTACCTGCTAGACAGTAGAGTGGAAAAGCATTTGTTCCGAGCCTTGGTGCAGTTTTGGAATTCTGTGTATAAGTGTTTCACTTTTGGAGAAGTGGATTTGGCACCTACCATGGAGGAATACACTACGCTGCTTAGGTATCCAAAGATTTGGGTCCGGAAGACTTATGCCTGAGTTTTTAGTAGTCAGACTTTCGTGAAGAAGCTGATGAGCATTTCTGTGATGAGCGAGCCTTGGGTCACTGCTCGGATTCAGCAAAAGGGAGATAGCAAATGTATCCCTTGGGAGAATTTGCGAGATTTGATCTTGACGCATCCAGATGAAAGAAAGGGGGTCGATATATTTGCCTTAAGCATCTACGGATTAACGATTTTTCCTAAGGCTTTGAGGCACGTGGACGAAGCGGTCATTGACTTGTTCGATCGCCTTGAAAAGGGAATCACACCGGTACCGGCGATATTGGCAGAAACATTCAAATCTTTGAGCTCATGTCAGAATGCAGGCGAGGGGCGGTTTATTGGATGTGCACAATTACTCATAGTATGGTTTCATGGGCACTTTTAGAGGATAGACAAGGTTTCTTATCGGGTCTTTTCTGAAGGTTACTCCCCGCTGAAAGAGGAGGCAACTATACAAAGGAGAGAGGATATCTCAGAGGAGAAGTGGATGGAAATTTTTCAAAACCTCAAGGAGGGGATATCGACGCATCCAGATGAAAGAAAGGGGGTCGATATATTTACCTTAAGCATCTACGGATTAGTGATTTTTCCTAAGGCTTTGAGGCACGTGGACGAAGCAGCCATTGACTTGTTCGATCGCCTTGAAAAGGAATCATACCGATACCAGCGATATTGGCAGAAACGTTCAGATCATTGAGCTCATGTCGAAAGGCAGACGAGGGGCGGTTTATTGGATGTGCACAATTACTCATAGTATGGTTTCATAGGCACTTTTGGAGGGTAGACAAGGTTTCTTATCGGGTCTTTTTTGAAGGTTACTCCCCGCTGAAAGAGGAGGCAGCTATACAAAGGAGAGAGGATATCTCGAAGGAGAAGTGGATGGAAATTCTTCAAAACCTCAAGGAGGGGGATATCGAGTGGAGAGCTTATTGGATGGTTCCTGATGAGATCATGTACCGCTGTGGTAACTTTGATTGGGTGCCGTTGTTAGGAATTTGGGGAGCTACCGGGTATACTCTGTTACTTGCCTTGAGACAATATAAATCAAGGCAGTTTGTACCCACGACCTATGGGCTTGCTCAGAGTGAATTCTCGTTTAAAGGTGCTCACTATAAGAAGAGAATTCGAGAGTTATCGGATGCTTGGAAGCAAACTTGTTGGATGAAGAGGTTAGCAGTCGGTTCTATGGTAACGCCGGAGTATAACGAGTGGTTCAAGAAGAGGGTTAATGATAATATTTCTAGGCCAAGCTTAGAGAATGCTCGACCTATCCGGGAACAATTACAAGCCGCCCCGTCAGAATTGGAAATTATAAGGCAAGATTTCGAGAAGAAGAGTTTGGAGCTTGGGAAGAAGATCGAACAATTGGAGGAAGAAAAGATACACCTAAGGTTAGAAGCTGATGTCTAGAGGTTAGAGGCTGAAAAGTAGAGAAAAGGGAAAACTAAGGCCGAATAAGATTTAGACAGCTTGAAGACTGACTATAAGAAATTATGTCTGTTTATGAGGACTGCGGGGTTAGGTAAGACTTCTGAACAATGGCACCATGAAATTCGAGAAGAAAAGACCAATGCCGACCGGTGGGAAAGGAAATTTCGAGAAGCTCAGGCTCGAAACGAAGATTTAGAGAAGAGTCTGTCGGAAAGCAGAAATGAGCGAGATGAATTAAGGGCTAGAGTGGCAGAACTCGAGAAATCTCTACATCAGTACCGAAACCGCAACACCGCAACACCGCAATAGAGTTAAGGGCAAGCTTGAGTAAGATAGAAGAAATGAAAGGAAGAACAGAAGAGTTAGAGGCGTCACTGCAAAACTGTGAGATATGGATCCAGTTTTTCGAGGTAAACGAGGATCGTTGGAAAGAGCAGCTTCACCATGCACAAGACCAAGTCAGAAACAAAGATTACCTTATGGGGGAAGCCATAACCCAGATTCGGGAAGTAGCGGACTACTTGCAAACTTTAGCGGTTCAGGCAGACACACTGAGCGTGAAGTATGAGTTGGAGTCGGATCGCGGACAAAAGCTGGCCTCGTTTCTTAGAAAAATTAGGACTTTAAGTATTAGAGCGAAATTTTATTTGTAACTTGACTTTATGTAAAAGATTTTATTTTCAAGTGAAATTTTCTAAAGGCAATTGAATCAAAATTGATGCCTCCTTTGCATTCATGCATTTGCATTACATCATATCATTATGCATTAAAGCCCATAAGAGTTTTCTAATTAATTAATTAAAAATTATTTCAGTAACCTGGAAACCAACGAAAACCAACCAACCACACACCCCTACGGTACAAGGAAAAAATTAATGGATAAGAGACTCGAGAAATTGGAGCAGGTGCAAAAAGACATGCAAGAACAAATGCAGTCCCAGATGCAAGAGCAGCTAGCCAAGATTCAGTGAGAGATGAAAGAGCAAATGATGGAGTCCTAGAGGGAAATGATGAGTCAGTTATCCCAATTGCTGTTGGGAGGAACGGATAAGGGAAATAGCCCCATGGACAAAATTGAAGAAACTAACGAAGATCCTCAATACCCCCTGGCTTCACTCTGACACATGTATCGATGAAGCCCGAGATTAATCTACCGAAACCATCTGTCACGATCATGCCCTAGCAGGTTCAGGCTGGAGCTTCAATACCGATGAATTTCCATACCGGCTCAGGCTCTAACTTTGTCAATAACCCGAACTATCCGCTCGTTCTCGATTTGGACGAAATTGCTGAAGAAGAAAAAGCGATGATAGATTCGCAAAAACAATTGGAAGAACAGTGTAGATGGCTTGAGGAGAAATTCAAAGCCATGGAGAGCGCAGATTATCATCAAGGGATTGATGCCAACGACTTGAGTCTGATCCTAGATTTTGTCCTTCCCCCTAAATTCAAAATGCCTGAATTCGAGAAATACAATGGAACAAGTTGCCCTGAAGCTCATATCACTATGTTCTGTGGGCAAATAACGGGATATGTTAATAATGACCAGCTATTAATCCACTGCTTCCAAGATAGTTTGGTCGGGGCGGCGTCTAAGTGGTACAACCAATTAAGCCGCTCTAAGATTAACTCGTGGAAGAACCTGGCCCAGGCCTTTATGAAGCAATACAATCATGTGACGGACATGACCCCTAACAGAATCACTCTCCAGAACATGGAGAAGAAATCGAATGAAAGCTTCAGACAGTACACGCAAAGGTGGAGAGAGGTGGCCATACAAGTTCAGCCGTCACTTCTAGAAAAAGAGACGACAATGCTCTTTATTAACACCTTGAAAGCCCCTTTTATCACTCATATGTTAGAAAGCGCCACAAAAAGCTTCTTCGACATAATGATGACAGGGAAATGATCGAAAATGCTGTGAGGAGTGGTAAGATAGAATCAGAAGAGAGTGCCAGAAAGTCAGCCCCGAGGAAAAGAAACAATGAAGTGAACAACACGAGCACATCCAATAAAGGTCAGTCCAAGTCATTCACCGTAAATCAACCCAAGACGGTGACCACCAATCAGCAAAGCTCTGTAAGACAAGAATCTAACGCAAGGGAGAACACAGGAAGGCCACAATTCACCCCTATACCCATGACGTATAGGGAGTTGTACCAGAACCTGTTCAACGCTCATGTGGTGTCCCTTTTCTACCTTAAGCCACTGCAGCCCTCGTATCCCAAATGGTATGACACAAAAGCCGAATATGAATACCACGCGAAAATCATCGGGCACTCTATCGAAAACTGCGCTGCATTTAAGAAATTAGTCGAAAAACTTATTAAGATGGAAATTGTGAGATTTGACGACCCAGCCATGCCCAATGTAGCAGGAAACCCACTCCCCAATCACACCGACCAAGGAGTGAATGGGATAAGTAAAGGCTTGAACAAGAAGACCAAGTATGAGGTGGCAGAAGTCAAGACCCCATTGAGGCGAGTATGGAAGGAGATAGCCAAGAGAGGATTGATCGCGTTGGATTCGAGGGAAGAATCCGAACAAGAGAGAAACTACTATGAGTTTCACGACGAGGTGGGGCATGAAATCCAAGATTGCGTGGAGTTCAAAGCCTTAGTACAAACATGATTAACAATAAGGAAATTGAGTTTTGTGAAGAAGCCAAAAACCCCGTAGAAGGAAATATATGTGCATCAGAGGGAGGATCGGCAGCGCAGAATCAAACGACCAACTATCCTGTGGTTATCATATCGAGACCTAAAAATAATGAAGCTGGATTTCAAATGCCACCGAGGGTCATAATCCAAAGACCTGCAGTCTTCCCCTACGAAGACAGCAAAAAAGCCCCATGGAATTATGATTGCAGTGTGACGATGCCGAGAAAGGAGAGCCCGATTGACGCTTCAAGAGGGGATCAAGACAAGGGTTCCTATACACGTAGCGGGAGACGTTACAATACAACGAATGAGGGCACGGCCCACAAAAGGAAAAGCCCAGGTAGTCGAAGAAATGAAGGGAAAAGCAACCAAACCTGTTAACGAGCCAGTTAACGAAGAGGAGGCCAAGGGGTTTTTAAAATTTTAAAGCATAGCTAATATAGTGTGGTAGAACAGCTACGTAAACAACCAGCCCGTATCTCGGTGCTGGCCTTAGTTCTAAGCTCGGAAGTTTATCGTAGCGCGCTAATGAAGGTCTTAAACGAGACATATATTGCCAATGATATCTCTGTTAACAAGCTGGACCGTTTGGTGAGCAACTTAAGTGCCGACAATTATATATTTTTTAATGACGACGAGATACCACCTGGGGGTATGGGGTCGACTAAAGCTCTGCATATCACCACACACTGTAAAGGGTATACGCTGTTAGGCGTACTGATTGACAATGGATCGGCTTTGAACGTCCTGCCATTTACCACACTTAACAGATTACCTATAGACAGCTCTCACATGAAGGAGTGCTAAAACACCGTGAAAGCATTCGATGGCACGGAGAGAAAGGTGATGGGTAGAATCGATGTACCTCTTCAGATCAGGCCAAACACATATGAGGTGGATTTCCTTGTAATGAATATGAAGCCCTCATATAATTGCGTTTTGGGGAGGTCCTGGATACATTCAGCTGGGGCAGTGTCTTCCTCGTTGCATCAAAAATTGAAGCTGGTATCGGATGGGAGATTGATAACGATTAAGGCTAAATAGGATATTATTGCAACTATGAGCAATAATGCACCCTATTTGGAGACAGATGACGAAGCAATCGAATGCTCATTTTGATCTTTGGAATTTGTTAATGGGACGTTCATCGCCGAGGGAAGTAAAATTCTGGTGCCGAAATTGTCCAAAACCACGACGACGAGCCTCCAGTTGACGATTGGAAAAGGGGCCCTACCCGGAAGGGGACTTGAGAGACATCTGCAAGGAAAGGTTGAAACACCGATGCTGAAGGACAAGAGAGACTGCTTCGGCTTAGGATTTAAGCCGGATGCGAAACAAAGGAGAAGGGAGATGGAAAAGAAGCAAAAAAGAAGGAGAGTTCGGTTAACGGGGGAGGAAATCAAGTGAGAACCAATGATATTCCCTCATGTATTGAAAACATTTGTGTCCGGGGGAATCATTCAACCCGAGAGAGATACGCCAATGACGGGAGCTATCGAAGAAAGGTTGGAAAGCTTGGACATCAATGTCATGTACGAAGAGGAGACTGAAAGAGAAAATTTGTCGGGCATTTGCCCCTACACACCTAGAAGTGTTCTGGACAACTGGACTGCGGAAGAGATTCCTGTAGTTTTTAGAGCGGATTCAGAGTAATGTCCAAAACACACTTATTGCTCTAGGCCTAGGAGCAATAAGAATCTTTTGTGAAATAGGCCGATGTTTAAAAACATTAATTCAATAAAATGCACGGTTATTATTATTTTTGAGCAAATGTTCTCTCGTCCTCTCAATTTCATTCATAACCATACAAATGATTACTTTCGGATTCTTTTATGCTTGAAACATTCTTCTAAATATTCTTTCATTCGTCATTCATAATCATACCACGCAAATAAATGTTTCGAATTCTTTTGATTCTCTGTATCTGCCTTCATCCTCATAACAGGTCCCCAGATATTAATAATACGAGTGACACTGCTAGCGACTCAGAATTTCCTTTCGAGCGAGATGTGTGTATGGATGATTCTCAGGATTTTGAAGATGACCAAGGCTATAACCTATCTCCTGATTTGTTGAGGTTGGTAGAATAAGACGAGAAACAAATCCTACCTCACAAAAAATCAGTTGAAATTGTGAGTTTAGGAGAAGGACAAGAGGTGAGGATCGGAACATGTATCACTACGAGATGAAACGAGACCTCATTGAATTACTTCAAGAATTCAAAGATGTCTTTGCATGGTCATACCAAGATATGCCCGGGTTGGACATTGACATCGTGGTGCACCGACTCCCCATAAAAGAAAAGTGTAAGCCAGTTCAGCAAAAATTTCGAAGAATGAGACCTGATGTCTTGCTAAAAATAAAAGAAGAGATTCGAAAGTAGTTCGACGCCGGATTTCTGAAGGTGGTAAAATATTTAGATTGGGTAGCCAACATCGTTCCCGTCCCTAAGCAAGATGGAAAAGTGCGAATGTGTGTGGACTACAGAGATTTGAACAAAGCCAGCCCGAAAGATAATTTCCCACTACCTCACATCGACACCCTAGTGGACAACACGGCAGGACACTCACTGTTTTCATTCATGGACGGTTTTTCTGGATATAACTAGATCAAGATGCATCCTGAGGATATGGAAAAGACCACATTTGTAACCATATGGGGCACGTCCTGCTACAAGGTGATGCCGTTTAGATTGAAGAATGCGGGGGCAACTTATCAAAGAGCCATGGTAACCCTTTTTCACGACATGATACATAAAGAAATCGAGGTTTATGTCGATGATATGATGGCTAAGTATCGAACAGAGAATGAGCACATACAAGTCTGGAGCCAAGTGTACCTTTGGAGCCAAGTCTGGAAAGTTACTCGGATTCGTGGTTAGTGAGAAAGGGACCGTGATCGATCCAGACAAAGTTAAAGCCATATAGGAGCTATCATGGCCGCACACTCAGAAAGAAGTTCGAGGCTTTCTAGGAAGATTAAATTATATCGCCCGGTTCATTTCACAACTAACCGAAAAATGTGATCCTGTTTTTCACCTCATCAAGAAACACAACCCAGGTGAATGGGATGAAGAATGCCAAAGGGCTTTCGATAAGGTCAAACAGTACTTATCCATCGCTCAAATGCTGATGCCACCGAACCCCGATAAGCCGTTGATACTATATTTGGCAGTATTCGAGAACTCCATGGGGTGCGTATTAGGTCAGCATGATGAGTCAGGAAGGAAAGAAAAAGCTATTTACTATCTCAGTAAAAAGTTCACGGAATGTGAGACAAGGTACCCGCCGATAGAGAAGTTGTGTTGTGCCCTAATTTGGACAAACCGAAGGCTGAGGCAGTATATGTTGTATCACACCACTTGGCTTATATCAAAATTGGAACTTTTAAAGTACATGATGGAGTGAACAGCCTTGAATGGAAGGATGGCCCGATGGCAGATTCTACTTTCTGAATTCGACATAGTCTATGTGAACCAGAAAGCAGTAAAAGGAAGTGCAATAGCAGATTTTCTGGCCAGTAGAGCTTTGGAAGACTACGAGCCTCTAAACTTCGACTTTCTGAATGAAGACCTAATGTGTATTGCTACCACTGAAGAAGGTGATCTGGAAGAACTTCTTTGGAAACTGAACTTCGATGGGGCGTCAAATGCTGTGGGCAATGGAATTAGAGCCGTCTTGGTAACCCCAAATGGAGATCATTATCCATTCACTAGTAAATTGGATTTTGATTGTAAGAATAACATGGCAGAATACGAAGCGTGCATAATGGGTATCCGCGCAGCCATAGATCGCAAGATTAAAGTGCTAGAGGTGTTTGGGGATTCTGCGCTAGTGATTTATCAACTCAAGGGAGAATGGGAGACCAGAGACCCCAAGTTAATCTATTATCGGAAGTTGGTGCTTGAATTGGTTAAAGAGTTTGATGACATTACCTTCCACTACCTTTCACGAGATGAAAATCAGATGGCTGATGCTTTGGCTACCTTAGCCTCCATGATCAAAGTGAACAAACAAGAAGATGTCAAACTCATCCGGATGAGCATTTATAAAGTTCCGGCCCACTGTTACAATATTGAAGAAGACGAAGAGAAAGATGATCACCCTTGGTACCACGATATATTGCAATATGTAAAGAATCGTGAGTACCCGGACCAGGCAAGGGAGAATGACAAAAGAATGCTAAGAAGATTTGCCATCGACTATGTCTTAGATGGGGATATTCTGTACAAAAGAAGAAAGGATCAAGTGTTACTAAAATGTGTAGACGCTGTAGAGGCTAAGAAAATCTTGGAAGAAGTCCATGAAGGTGTTTGTGGGACACACACTAATGGCTTTACAATGGGCCAGGCAAATTATGAGATTCGGGTACTATTGGTCCACCATGGAAGGAGATTGTGTCAACTACGCTAAGAGATGCCATAAGTGCCAAATCTACAAAGACAAAATTCATGTGCCTCCTTCACCGCTGCATGTCATGGTTTCTCCATGGCCATTCTCTATGTGGGGCATGGATGCGATTGGACCAATATCGTCGAAAGCTTCCAATGGGCATCGTTTCATCTTTGTGGTTATCGGCTATTTCACCAAATGGGTAGAAGCCGCTTCGTATGCTAGTGTGACAAAGTCGGCAATGAGCAAGTTTCTGAAAAAGGAGATCATATGTCGATATGGACTGCCAGAAAGGATTATATCTGACAATGCATTAAACTTGAACAATAGTACGATAGCGGAAGTCTGCAGTCAATTCAAGATCAGACACCACAACTCGTCGCCATATCGCCCGAAGATCAATGGGGCAGTGGAAGCAGCCAATAAAAACATTAAGAAGATTGTAGGGAAGATGACTGGGACCTACAGAAATTGGCATGAGAAGTTACCATTTGCCCTCTTTGCTTATCGAACGTCAGTCAGAACCTCAATCGGGGCAACCCCTTTCTCTTTGGTCTACGGAATGGAAGCAGTGTTACCGATCGAAGTCGAGTTCTCGTCCTTTCGAGTGTTTTTGGAGTTACAGTTGGAAGAAGCCGAGTGGATCCAGTCTCGATATGATCAATTGAACCTAATTGAGGAAAAGAGGCTAAGAGCTATCCATCATGGTCAGATGTACCAAAGGTGAATGATGCGGGCTTATGAAAAAAAGGTTCGCCCTAGAGAATTCCACGAAGGAGACCTGGTTTTGAAAAAGATCCTTCCCATACAGAAGGATTTTTGAGGGAAATAGATGCCTAATTGGGAAGGGCCTTACGTGGTGAAAAAAGCTTTCTCCGGAGGAGCATTGATTCTAGCCGAGATGGACGGTAGAAACTTGCCCAATCCTGTAAATTCGGATTCGGTCAAGAATTATTTTACCTGAAGAAAGAGAGGCCAGAATGGAAACCCGCAAAGGGTACTCTGAAATCTAAAAAAAAAAAAGAGAGGCCAAAGTGAAAACCCGCAAAGGGCACTCTGAGAACAAAGGGGCTTTTGAGTTGAAAACCCAAAAATAGGCAGCTCAAATTTGAAATATGGGTATATGGTAGTCTTGTCCTCTCGAAATCAGCAAGACAGAAGAACAGTACACCTTGGAGCATCAAAAAAATACAAAGGATCTCCTGAATACACATTTGGTTCGAAGAAGCCTTTGAGAAATTAGAATAATGAAACTCGTGCTGTGATATCTGGGGCACTTTTTTCTCATTTTTTGCAGCTTATCAGATTCATTATCCTATGTATTCACATCAAATTTTGCTTAATAAAATTCCATTTGTCCATTATGATAATCTCTTTCGAGCATTTTTGTTGAAATCGCGATTTTTGGACATGTAATATTCACACAAAAGATGTTATGCATATTACTCTGGAAAGTCTCTAAATAGTACAAGAACCTGAAACAGGGTCACTAGTCAGGACTAACTAGGTTCAAAGTTAGAAAAATTCGAAAAAGAAGGGTCCTAATTGTGACTATGTCTTCAAGTTTTCAATCGAAGATAACGGTTAAGCAAGAGGGAGTGATAGCACATCAATGATAGAACCTGGGTGAATTATGAGCAATGACACCTTAAGCGTTTAAAAATGAATCACTCTCATGACATTTCTACATTCATAATCATTCATTTTGTTAGGAGCACTTGATTCATTTCAATCATAGCATAAACACCACATCTAGTTAGGGACATTTGATTCGTCTTGATCATAGCATCCTAGTTATTTAACATACACAGATACAGGAAACTCATTCTACAAATCATGTCTTTAGAAGACAGTGTAGCGACATTGGCGAATCCTGCAGATTTGGCATCTTTGTGTTGACAGAGAGCAGATCAAAGGTAGCAGATTTGGCATCTCTGTATTGGCGGAGAGCAGATCAAAGATAGCATATTTGGCGTCTTTGTATTGGCAGAGAGCAAATCAAAGATAGCAAATTTGGCGTCTCTATATTGACAGAGAGCAGATCGAAGATAGTAGATTTGGCGTCTTGGTATTGGCAGAGAGCAAATCAAATATGACAGATTTGGCATTTCTGTATTGGCAGAGAGCAGATCGAAAATAACAGATTGGTGTTCCCGAGTTTTCAAGAAGCAAATTGAGGATAGCCAATTTGACACTCCTGAAGACATCAGAATACCTTTGAGGAAGATGAGGATCAAGATTTTGAGACTTAGCCAGACCAGGAAAATTTGGTCCTTTTTATGGTCTTTGCTCTATTCTCGTTACACGACAATGAGCAAAGAGGGGCAGCTGTAGTGGGCCAAATTTGCCCGGCCCAAGCAAACAAAAAAGAAACAAAACAAAAAATAAATCACAAAGAAATAAACAAACCCAGCTACATAACCCAAGCCCGATAGCTAAACCTATCCAAATTTAAAACCTGACCCAAATTCACAAGGCCCGATAGGCCCAAAAACTAAAACTGCTTCAGCAACCCTAGGTCACCCCCTTCTTTGCACCGTAGCCGAGCCCCCAGTACCGTACTCCCCGTACCGTCTAGCAGCCACGCCCGCGCCAGCATAGCCCCGTACCCGAGTGCCAGCTGGCCTTCTCCGTACCTGCAAAAATGGACAGCAACAACAGAAGAAAAGAACAAAAAAATTGTATTTTTTTTGGCTATATAGAAGCCCTAGGGGATGATTGTAAAAGATACAGATATTACGCATACAAAAAAAGAAAAATACAGAAAATAATCAAAAAAGGAGAAAGGTTATCTTTTTCTTTTCCCTTCTCTTAATCCTCGGTTCTTTTCACCTATTTTCATCGATTTCTTTATCATTTACATAAAAAAAAGCGAAAGCAAAAGGAAAAGAGGACTTACTCTGCTGTTAGGTCATTGATTCCCTTTCACTTCATCGAGATCGAAGTTTAAAGGAAAGTTTGTGGCTAAAAAAGGCCGGATCTGGCCTGAGAACTGTCGATCACCAAATAAATGGTGGTTGGACGGCCACTTGTCGAACGAAACCCTAACAAGGGGAGTTAGCAGCTTTTATTTTAGGGATAGGCTGTGTTTTAAGAAGGGAATAAAAAGGGAAATTAATAAAGGACGAAACGGCGCCGTTTCGGCTATTAGATCCGCGCGTCAACCCGCTTCCAGAACCAATCCCATGCCAATGCGCGTCAAATGGGTTAATTGCATGATAAACCCTTCCGCTTTTGCACTGCATTTTAATCAGCCCATATTTGTATTTCCTTTTTTTAAAAAATTACCTCTGCAATTTGCGCGTGTTTGTGCTTTGGTCCATGCCTCTGCTCAGCGTTTTAGAACTTGGGTTATTCCCAGTTCTAGTCCCTATACATTGACACAGATCACACATTGGTCCCCTTTTAATTATTTTGTGTGTAAATTAGCCTTTTTGGTTTTAATTTTATTTTAATTGCGTTTTAATTTCCTAAAAGAGTTTCATTTCATAGTTTCTTTACTCTTATTAACTTTTCTCTTTTATTTATTATTTGTATTATTATTTTGAAGTTGGTTTATCATATTTTATGTAATGTCTCATTTAAATAACTTTTTATGTATATTATTTCAATGGTTAAATCATTATTTAAAATTCATTTTTTTTCTTTTGTCTATAAAAGTTATTGTTTTGAAATTCTTTATATTATAATATTTTAATAAATTAGTTAGTATTTCATGTAAATGTTTCTTTATACACATATGTACATATATAGCAAAATTGATTTAATCTTGTAGGCATTTCCATGTTATTTTTATAAAGAATTATTCCAAAATCTATTCATATATGTGTTTTATAAATCTATTATGTGTGTTATATCTTATTGTGTATTTTATTATTCTTTCATGTTTTATATATTATTTAAGTTATCGTGTACATTGTCAATTTTTTTTAAATGAATTTGTGTTTAAAATATTTTACATATGATTTCTTTTAAATTTATTCGTATATTATATTGCATAATCCTGCATGATATATCTTTTAGATTATTATTATAAGTATATATGCTTGTTGATGTCTATGTTTAATCTATATACATTACTAAATCCATGTACTTTATACCTATAGTTTCCTTTATATATGTAAGTATGTTTTTAAGTTTATTATGTATAGCTTATAATGAAGTTAATTTAATCTTAAATGCATTATTAAGTGTATGTTCTTTTTGCAAATAACTATTTCTAAATCTATTTATACATATATGCGTTTTTATATACCTATTGCATGCATTTCTAAAAGTTATATTTTACAATGTATTTTTTTGTTATTCCTGAATGTCCTGTACATTGTTTAAACTTTCATGTGTATATTTCAATAAACACTTTTTGCCCTTTGTATATTTCTTGACTTCAAATATATTCATTCTATAATACGTTTTCTAATAATTTCATGTATATATTTAGTTTGTTTTTACAAATATTTTCTAATTTATCAATTCGTCAATGCATATATTGTGTCCATCATTATTGTGAATTTGTCTTATACCATAGTCTTTTTTATCATTTTATTTTGGATATTTGTATTAATGGTAATGTATTAGGCTATGTATGTTATTGTGGTATATTACTTTTGTTGTTTTACTATATCAATTACTTTTCATACATGATTAAAATTGAGTTATATTTCCAAGTTAGTTATACTTAGTTTTAAGTTCTTGTTAGTTGATTAAATAAATTGTATTACCTCCACTCTTCCATTGTCGTGTTTTATGCGTACATATATCCCCCATATCACCATTTTCCACGTGATTTTTGAAATGTGGTTTTATAAAATCCAAATGCTTAAGATCGACTCCGTTTTATTTCAAGTCGAATTAATACGTTTTAAGCTAGTTTTATAAGTATTCATTTAAAAATTCTTAAAAACGAAAACGAGATTTGATATTTGGCAATTAGCAGAATAGTGCCCTAACGTGTTGGGTTGCAATTTCGCGTTTGCTCGAAATAATCGAATATCCCTTCAAACTTTCACTCATGCCTTTTAAAAATTCTTTAAAACGAAGGCAAAGTTTGATAGTTGGAAATTCGCGGAATCGTGCCTAACGTGTTGGGTTGCAATTTCTCGTTTGCTCAAAATAATCAAATATTCCTTCAAGATTCCATTCAGGTCTTCTAAAAATCCTCTAAAATGAAGGCAATGCTCGGTGTTTGACAATTCAGGAATCATGCCCTATCGTGTTGGGCTGTGATTTTTCGTTTGTTCAAAACGATCGAATATTCCTTTAGGTTTTCACTCATGTTTTTTAAGAAAACCCTTTAAAACAAAGGTTATGTTCGATGTTTAGAAATTCAAGAATCGTGCCCTATCGTGCTGGGTTGCAATCTCTTGTTTGTTCAAAACAATCGAATATCTCTTCGGAACTTCACTCGTATTCTCTAAAGTGAGGCAATGGTCAATTTTTGGAAATTCGAGGAATCGTGCCCTACTGTGCTGGGTTTCGATTTTCCGTTGGACTAAATAGTTGAGCATCCTTTTGTGATTTTCAAATTATAAATTTTCAGACGTCGAAACAAGAAGATTTTTAACAATCAACTCGGGTTATTCAAATGTTATTAAAAAAGAACCACATTTCAAAAACATTTTAAATTTTAGACATAAGGACAGCATTTAATCGATTCGGTACCAATTTTGGGCGTAGTGAGGGTGCTAATCCTTCCTCATGCGTAACCGACTCCCGAACCCGTTTTCTCAAAAGTTCGTAGACCAAAATCGTTGTTTTAATAAACCAAAAATGTTTTATTAAAATAACCTTATTCTTGGGTGATCCGATCACACCAAATAAAAGATCAGTGGCGACTGCACATTTCTATTTTCCAAAAAGTCAATCCCCCCGTATTTTCATTAAATTTAAAATTTTAAAATATTTGAAAAAAGGGATGGTTTTGACAGCTTGATAACTCCGTTGGGGACTAGAGAGTCGAGCCATAAAATCGATTTATTTACTGTCTTTCTGTCAAAAATCGAAAACTTGTTTTGAAAATCATAATTGCATTCGTTTGTATGATTGTTATGGTTCAAATCTCGTAGAATAGTACTGCATTTCATTGCATGACTGCTATGGTCATACCTTCTAAGTGGGAGTAAGAAACTACGCTTTTGTGAGGTTTTCACCTCTGCATGGGCTAGTGGATTGCTTCCGGGGTACATCCGTACCTATGATTTCGTGAGATTTTCATCTCCGCATGGTCATAGGGAAATGTATCCCCCCGTACCGAACTCGATCTATATGAGCCTATAATGGATGAGGATTGAGCAATCTGCTGGTTCGGGTACCTTATCTCTAGAACTGAACCAGATATAATGAACCTTAGGAGCTATCCTTGGGTAGAGCCGCGTCGAACCTTAGTACTTACCTGTATATGTGTTGTAATCATCGTTTATGTTTTTGCATTTTATCATTATTATGTGGTACTAACCTGTGTTTTGTTTTGATTGTTTTGCATGACATTGCATACTAAAGGAGGTGTTAATCTGTATTCAATTACTAAGTTAGAAAGTTTAACATGGAGAATGAATTTCTTATTAAAGTTGAGGATAATGCGGCCGTTCGTGCATGGTCGGAGAGGCTACAATTAGAGAGAGGGGATAGCTTGGCAGAAGGGTATGTATCGGAGCTGCAGGATTTCACTCGCGTCAATGTAGTACAAAATGAGTTGCAAGAGTTGAGAGACATTTGGGCTAGTTGGGATGAAGGGATCAAGCAGTTGTTTTACCAAAGCTATGGTGACATATCTTACCTGCTAGACATTAGAGTGGATAAGCATTTGTTCCGAGCCTTGGTGCAGTTTTGGAATTCTGCGTATAAGTGTTTCACTTTTGGAGAAGTGGATTTGGTACCTACCATGGAGGAATACACGATGCTGCTTAGGTGTCCAAAGATTCGGGTCCGGAAGACTTATGCCCGAGTTTTTAGTAGTCAGACTTTTGTGAAGAAGCTGATGAGTATTTCTGGGATGAGCGAGCCTTGGGTCACTGCTCGGATTCAGCAAAAGGGAGATAGCAAATGTATCTCTTGGGAGAATTTGCGAGATTTGATCTTGACTTTGATTGGGTGCCGTTGTTAGGAATTTGGGGAGCTACCAGGTATACTCCGTTACTTGCCTTGAGACAATATAAATCGAGGCAGTTTGTACCCACGACCTATGGGCTTGCTCAGAGTGAATTCTCGTTTAAATGTGCTCACTATAAAAAGAGAGTTCGGGAGTTATCGGATGCTTGGAAGCAAACTTGTTGGATGAATAGGTTAGCCGTCGGTTCCATGGTAACACCCGAGTATAACGAGTGGTTCAAGAAGAGGGTTAATGATAATATTTCTAGGCCAAGCTTGGAGAATGCTCGACCTATCTGGGAACAATTACAAGTCGCCCCGTCAGAATTGGAGATTATAAGGAAAAATTTTGAGAAGAAGAGTTCGGAGCTTGGGAAGAAGATCGAACAATTGGAGGAAGAAAAGATGCACCTACGGTTAGAAGCTGGTGTCTAAAGGTCAGAGGCTGAAAAGTGGAGAAAAGGGAAAACTAAGGCCGAAGAAGATTTAGACAGCTTGAAGACTGACTATAAGAAATTATGTCTGTCTATGAGGACTGCGGGGTTAGGTAAGACTTCTGAACAATGGCACCATGAAATTCGAGAAGAAAAGACCAATGCCAACCGGCGGGAAAGGAAACTTCGAGATGCTCAGGCACGAAACGAAGATTTAGAGAAGAGTCTGTCGGAAAGCAGAAATGAGTGAGGTGAATTAAGGGCTAGAGTGGCAGAACTCGAGAAGTCTCTGCATCAGTACCGAAACCGCAACACCGTAATAGAGTTGAGGGCAAGCTTGAGCAAGATAGAAGAAATGAAAGGAAGAATAAAAGAGTTAGAGGCGTCACTGCAAAACTGTGAGATGCGGGTCCAGTTTTTCGAAGCAAACAAGTATCGTTTGAAAGAGCAGCTTCACCATGCGCAAGACCAAGTTAGAAACAGAGATTACCTTATGGGGGAAGCCATAACCCAGATTCGGGAAGTAGCGGACTACTTGTAAACTTTAGCGGTTTAGGGGGACACACTGAGCGTGAAGTATGAGTTGGAGTCGGATCGCGGACAAGAGCTGGCCTCGTTGCTTAGAAAAATTAGGACTTTGAGTATTAGAGCGAAATTTTATTTGTAACTCGACTTTATGTAAAAGATTTTATTTTCAAGTGAAATTTTCTAAAGGCAATTGAATCAAAATTGATGCCTCATTTACATTTATGCATTTACATTACATCATATCATTATACATTAAAGCCCATAAGAGTTTTCTAATTAATTAATTAAAAATTATAAATTCAGTAACCTGGAAACCAACGAAAACCAACCAACCACACACCCCTACGATACAAGAAAAAAATCAATGGATAAGAGACTCGAGAAATTAGAGCAAATGCAAAAAGACATGCAAGAACAAATGCAGTCCCAGATTCAAGAGCAGCTAGCCAAGATTCAGCGAGAGATGAAAGAGCAAATGATGGAGTCCCAGAGGGAAATGATGAGCTAGTTATCCCAATTGCTGTTGGAAGGTACGGATAATGGAAAGTGCCCAATGGACAAAATTGAAGAAACTAACGAAGATCCTCAATACCTCTCTGGCTTCACTCCGACACATGTACCGATAAAGCCTGAGATTAATCTATCGAAACCATCTGTCACGATCATGCCCCAGCAGGTTCAGGCCAGAGCTTCAATACTGATGAATTTCCAAACCGGCTCAGGTTCTAACTTTGTCAACAACCCGAACTATCCGTCCGTTCTTGATTTGGACGAAATTGCTGAAGAAGAAAAAGCGAGGATAGATTCGCAAAAATAATTGGAATAACGGTATAGATGGCTTGAGGAGAAATTCAAAGCCATAGAGAGCGCGGATTATCATCAAGGGTTTGATGCCAAGGACTTGAGTCTGGTCCCAGATTTAGTCCTTCCCCCTAAATTCAAAATGCCCGAATTTGAGAAATACAATAGAACAAGTTGCCCTGAAGCTCATATCACTATGTTCTGCAGGTGAATGACGGGATATGTTAACAATGACCAGCTATTAATCCACTGATTCCAAGATAGTTTGGTTGGGGCGGCGTCTAAGTGGTATAACCAATTAAGCCGCTCTAAGATTAACTCGTGGAATGGCCTGACCCAGGCCTTTATGAAGCAATACAATCATGTGACGGACATGACCCCTGACAGAGTCACTCTCCAGAATATAGAGAAGAAACCGAATGAAAGCTTTAGACAGTACACGCAAAGGTGGAGAGTGGTGGCCATACAAGTTCAGCCGCCACTTCTAGAAAAAGAGACGACAATGCTCTTTATTAACACCTTGAAAGCCCCTTTTATCACTCATATGTTAAGAAGCGCCACAAAAAGCTTCTTCTACATAGTGATGATGGGGGAAATAATCGAAAATGCTGTGAGGAGCGGCAAGATAGAATCGGGAGAGAGTGCCAGGAGGTCGACCCTGAATAAAAGAGATAATGAAGTGAACAACACAAGCACATCCAACAAAGGTCAGTCTAAGTCATTCACCGTAAATTAACCCAAGACGGTGACCACCAATCAGCAAAGCTCTGTAAGACAAGAATCCAACGCAAGGGAGAACACAGAAAGGCCACAATTCACCCCTATACCCATGACGTATAGGGAGTTGTACCAGAACCTGTTCAACGCTCATGTGGTGTCCCATTTCTACCTTAAGCTACTGCAGCCCCCGTACCCCAAATGGTATGACACAAACGCCCAATGTGAATACCATGCGGGAATCACTGGGCACTCTATCGAAAACTGCGTTGTGTTTAAGAAATTAGTCGAAAGACTCATTAAGATGGGAATCATGAGATTTGACGACCCAGCCACGCCTAATGTAGTAGGAAACCCACTCCCCAATCACACCGACCAAGGAGTGAATGGGATAAGTGAAGGCTTGAACAAGAAGACCAAGTATGAGGTGGCAGAAGTCAATACCCTGTTGAGGTGGGTATGGAAGGAGATAGCCAAGAGAGGATTGATCGTGTTGGATTCGAGGGAAGAATCCGAAAAAGAGAGAAACTACTGTGAGTTTCACGACGAGGTGGGGCATGAAATCCAAGATTGCATGGATTTCAAATCCTTAGTGCAAAACATGATGAACAATAAGGAAATTGAGTTTTATGAAGAAGCCAAAAACCCCGTAGAAGGAAATATATGTGTATCAGAGGGAGGATCGACAGCGCAGAATCAAACGACCAACTATCCTGTGGTTATCATATCAAGACCCAAAAATAATGAAGCTGGAGTTCAAATACCACCGAGGGTCATAATCCAAAGACCTGCAGTCTTCCCCTACGAAGACAGCAAAAAGGTCCCATAGAATTATGATTGCAGTGTGACGATGCCGGGAAAGGAGAGCCCGGTTGACGCTTCAAGAGGGGATCAAGACAGGGGTTCCTATACACATAGCGGGAGACATTACGATACAGCGAATGAGGAGGCACAACCCACAAAAGGAAAAGCCTAGGTGGTCGAGGAAATGAAGGGAAAAGCAACTAAACCTGTTAACGAGCTAGTTAACGAAGAGGAGGCCAAGGGGTTTTTAAAATTCCTAAAGCATAGCGAATATAGTGTGGTAGAATAGCTACGTAAACAACCAGCCCGTATCTCGGTGCTGGCCTTACTTCTAAGCTCGGAAGTTCATCGTAGCGCGCTAATAGAGGTCTTAAACGAGACATATGTTGCCAATGATATCTCTATTAACAAGCTGGACCGTTTGGTGAGCAACATAAGTGCCAACAATTATATCTTTTTTAATGACGACGAGATACCACCCGGGGGCATGGGGTCGACTAAAGCTCTGCATATCACCACACGCTGTAAAGGGTATACACTGCCAGGCGTACTGATTGACAATGGATCGGCTTTGAACGTCCTGCCATTTACCACACTTAACAGATTACCTATAGACAGCTCTCACATGAAGGAGTGCCAGAACACCGTGAAAGCATTCGATGGCACGGAGAGAAAGGTGATGGGTAGAATCGATGTACCTCTTCAGATCGGGCCAAACACATATGAGGTGGATTTCCTTGTAATGAATATGAAGCCCTCATATAATTGCTTTTTGAGGAGACCCTGGATACATTCAGCTGGGGTAGTGCCTTCCTCGTTGCATTAAAAATTGAAGATGGTATCGAATGGGAGATTGATAACGATTAAGGCTAAAGAGGATATTATTGCAACTATGAGCAATAATGCACCCTATTTGGAGACAGATGACGAAGCAATCGAATGCGCATTTCGATCTTTGGAATTTGTTAATGGGACGTTCATCGCCGAGGGAAGTAAAATTCTGGTGCCGAAATTGTCCAAAACCATGACGATGAGCCTCCAGTTGACGATTAGAAAAGGGGCCCTACCCGGAAGGGGACTTGGGAGACATCTGCAAGGAAAGGTTGAAACACCAATGCTGAAGGACAAGAGAGACTGCTTCGGCTTAGGATTTAAGCCGGATGCGAAACAAAGGAGAAGGGAGATGGAAAATAAGCAAAAAAGAAGGAGAGCTCGGTTAACGGGGGAGGAAATCAAGTGGGAACCAATGATATTCCCTCATATATTGAAAATATTTGTGTCCAGGGGAATCATTCATCCCGAGAGAGGTACGCCAATGACGGGAGCTATAGAAGAAAGGTTGGAAAGCTTGGACATCAACGTCATGTACGAAGAGGAGACTGAAAGAGAAAATTTGTCGGGCATTTACCCCTACACACCTGGAAGTGTTCAGGACAACTGGACTGCGGAAGAGATTCCTGTAGTTTTTGAAGCGGATTCAGAGTAATGTCTAAAACACACTTATTGCTCTAGGCCTAGGAGTAATAAGAATCTTTTGTGAAATAGATCGATTTTTAAAAACGTTATTTCAATAAAATGCACGGTTATTATTATTTTTGAGCAAATGTTCTCTCATCCTCTCAATTTCATTCATAACCATACAAATGATTACTTTCAGATTCTTTTATGCTTGAAACATTCTTCTAAATATTCTTTCATTCGTCATTCATAATCATACCACGCAACTAAATGTTTCGAATTCTTTTGATTCTTTGTATCTGCCTTCATCCTCATAACAGGTCCCCAGATATTAATGATATGAGTGACACTGCTAGCGACTCAGAATTTCCTTTCGAGCGAGATGTGTGTCGGATGATTCTCAGGATTTTGAAGATGACCAAGGCTATAACCTATCTCTTGATTTGTTGAAATTGGTAGAACAAGACGAGAAACAAATCCTACCTCACAAAAAATCAGTTGAAATTGTGAGCTTAGGAGAAGGACAAGAGGTGAAGATCGGAACATGTATCACTACAGAGATGAAACAAGACCTCATTGAATTACTTCAAGAATTCAAAGATGTCTTCGCATGGTCATACCAAGATATGCCCGGGTTAGACACTGACATCATGGTGCACCGACTCCCCATAAAAGAAAAGTGTAAGCCAGTTCAGCAAAAACTCCGAAGAATGAGGCCCGATGTCTTGCTAAAAATAAAAGAAGAGGTTCGATAGCAATTCGACGCTAGATTTCTGAAGGGGGTAAAATACTCAGATTGGGTAGCCAACATCGTCCCCGTCCCTAAGAAAGATGGAAAAGTGCGAATGTGTGTGGACTATAGAGATTTGAACAAAGCCAGCCTGAAAGACAATTTCCCACTGCCTCACATCGACACCCTAGTGGACAACACGACAGGACACTCACTGTTTTCATTCTTTCTGGATATAACCAGATCAAGATGCATCCTGAGGATATGGAAAAGACCATATTTGTAGCCATGTGGGGCACGTTCTGCTACAAGGTGATGCCGTTTGGATTGAAGAATACAGGGGTAACTTATCAAAGAGTCATGGTAACCCTTTTTCACGACATGATGCATAAAGAAATTGAGGTTTATGTCGATGATATGATAGCTAAGTCTCGAACAGAGAATGAGCACATACAAGTCCTGAAGAAATTATTCTTGAGGTTGAGAAAGTTTCAACTAAAACTCAACCCCGCCAAATGTACCTTTGGAGCCAAGTCTGGAAAGTTACTCGGATTCGTGGTTAGTGAGAAAGGGATTGAGATCGATCCAGACAAAGTTAAAGCCATACAGGAGATATCTCCGCCGCGCACTCAGAAAGAAGTTTGAGGCTTTCTAGGAAGATTAAATTACATCGTTCGGTTCATTTCACAACTAACTGAGAAATGTGATCCTATTTTTCGCCTCTTCAAGAAACATAACCCAGGTGAATGGGATGAAGAATGTCAAAGGGCTTTCGATAAGGTTAAACAGTACTTATCCAATGCTCCAGTGCTGATGCCACCAAACCCCGATAAGCTGTTGATACTGTATTTGGCAGTATTCAAGAACTCCATGGGGTGCGTATTGGGTCAGTATGATGAGTCAAGAAGGAAAGAAAAAGTTATTTACTATCTCAGTAAAAAGTTCACGGAATGTGAGACAAGGTACCCGCCGATAGAGAAGTTGTGTTATGCCCTAATTTGGACAACTCGAAGGTTGAGGCAGTATATGTTGTATCACACCACTTGGCTCATATCAAAATTGGACCCTTTAAAGTACATGATGGAGTCAACAGCCTTGAATAGAATGATGGCCCGATGGCAGATTCTATTTTCTGAATTCGACATAGTCTATGTGAACCAGAAAGCAGTAAAAGGAAGTGCAATAGCAGATTTTCTGGCCAGTAGAGCTTTGGAAGACTACGAGCCTCTGAACTTAAACTTTCCAAATGAAGACCTAATGTGTATTGCTACCACTGAAGAAGGTGCTCTGGAAGAACTTCCTTGGAAACTGAACTTCGATGGGGCGTCAAATGCTGTGGGTAATGGAATCGGAGCCGTCTTGGTATCCCTAAATGGAGATCATTATCCATTCACTAGTAAATTGGATTTTGATTGTACGAATAACATGGTGGAATACGAAGCGTGCATCATGGGTATCCGCGCAGCCATAGATCGCAAGATTAAAGTGCTAGAGGTGTTTAGGGATTCTGCGCTAGTGATTTATCAACTCAAGGGAGAATGGGAGACCAGAGACCTCAAGTTAATCGATTATCAGAAGCTGGTCCTTGAATTGGTTAAAGAGTTTGATGACATTACCTTCTACTACCTTTCACGAGACGAAAATCAGATGGCTGATGCTTTGGCTACCTTAGCCTCCATGATCAAGGTGAACAAACAAGATGTCAAACCCATCTGGTTGAGCATTTATGAAGTTTCGGCCCACTGTTACAATATTGAAGAAGACGAAGAGAAAGATGATCACCCTTGGTACCACGATATATTGCAATATGTGAAGAATCGTGAGTGCCCGGACCAGGTAATGGAGAATGACAAAAGAACGCTAAGAAGATTTGCCATCGACTATATCTTAGATGGGGATATCCTGTACAAAAGAAGAAATGATCATGCGTTACTAAGATGTGTAAACGCTATAGAGGCTAAGAAAATCTTGGAAGAAGTCCATGAAGGTGTCTGTGGGACACACGCTACTAGCTTTACAATGGCTAGGCAAATTATGAGATTCGGATACTATTGGTCCACCATGGATGGAGACTGTGTCAACTACGCTAAGAGATGCCATAAGTGCCAAATCTACGGAGACAAAATTCATTTACCTCATTCACCGCTGCATGTCATGGTTTCTCCATGGCCATTCTCTATGTGGGGCATGGATGTGATTGGACCAATATCGCCGAAAGCTTCCAATGGGTATCGTTTCATCTTTGTGGTTATCGACTATTTCACTAAATGGGTAGAAGCCGCTTCGTATGCTAGTGTGACAAAGTCGGCAGTGAGCAAACTTCTGAAAAAGGAGATCATATGTCGATATGGAATGCCAGAAAGGATTATATCTGACAATGCATTAAACTTGAACAATAGTACGATAGCGGAAGTCTGCAGTCAATTCAAGATCAGACACCACAACTCGTCACCATATCGCACGAAGAGGAATGGGGCAGTGGAAGCAGCCAATAAAAACATTAAGAAGATTGTGGGGAAGATGACCGAGACCTACAGAGGTTGGCATGAGAAGTTACCGTTTGCCCTCTTTGCTTATCGAACGTCAGTCAGAACCTCAACCGGGGCAACCCTTTTCTCTTTGGTCTACGAAATGGAAGCGGTGTCGCCGATCGAAGTCGAGATCTCGTCCTTTCGAGTGTTGTCAGAGTTACAGTTGGGAAAAGCCGAGTGGATCCAGTCTCGATATGATCAATTGAACCTAATTGAGGTAAAGAGGCTAAGAGCTATCCGTCATGGTCAGATGTACCAAAGGCGAATGATGCGGGCTTATGACAAAAAGGTTCGCCCTAGAGAATTCCACGAAGGAGACCTGGTTTTGAAAAAGATCCTTCCCATACAGAAGAATTTTCGAGGGAAATGGATGCTTAATTGGGAAGGGCCTTACGTGGTGAAGAAAGCTTTCTCCGGAGGAGCATTGATTCTAGCTGAGATGGACGGCAGAAACTTGCCCAATCCTGTAAATTCAGATTCGGTCAAGAAGTATTTTACTTGAAGAAAGAGAGGCCAGAGTGGAAACCCGTAAAGGGCGCTCTGAAATCTAAAAAAAAAAGGAGAGGCCAAAGTGAAAACCGGCAAAGGGCACTCTGAGACCAAAGGGGCTTTTGAGTTGAAAACCCGAAAACGGGCAGCTCAAATTTTAAATATGGGTATATGGTAGTCTTGTCCTCCCGAAATCAGTAAGACAGAAGAACAATACACCTTAGAGCATCAACAAAATACGCAGGATCTCCTGAATACACATTTGGTTCGAATGAGCCTTTGAGAAATTAGAATAATGTGTAACGCCCTTAACCCGAATCCGTCACCGGAATAGAGTTACGGAGCATTACCGGAGTTATCGATTCATTTATCAGATATTTCATTAATCCGATATCTTTTCTTTTCCACGTTCAAGTCTCGTATTCAAGTCATCCGGATCTTTATAAAGAAATTTGATCGTCGTTTTCATTTATTTCATGTTATAATACATTCAACTAATGCTCTATACAAAATTATCATTTTACCCCTAAACTTTTAATTAATGACGATTTCATCCTTAGGTTAAAATAAAATAAAAATATTGTAATTTAATCCTTATTTCTAGCTGTTATTCTCACACAAATTGATAACAACCTATGAATTCTATAAAATGTCAGAATTTTCTATAATTTCAATACTTTTCAATTTAATCCTTAAAACATATTTTTCTCTGATCTTGAGCTAAATTAATAATTTCATTCAATTTTGTAATTTAAATAATAAAATAATCCATTTCATGCAAATTGGTCATTTCTAACTTTTTTTTACAAAATTGCCAATAAAATTTTACTTTTATTCAATTTAGTCCATGAGCCTAAAACATACAAATTAGCCATGCTAGCTGAATATTCATACATATTTTCCTCCTCATTCTCCATTCCACATCCTTAATTTATATAACATGCAACAAGTAACATTATCAATAACTTCACTATTTACTTATGTATATTCAAAACTGTCCATTTGCGTCATAGTCACTAAATTATTTATATCTTAAGCTACAGAACTTGAAATTAAGATCTGCTAATTTTCCCTGAAACTAGACTTACTTATCTTATTACCATAAAATTTTCAGAACTTTTGGTTTAGCCAATAAGTATAGTTTATTCTTTAAATTTACCCCTATTCTGCTGTCTGACAGTTCCGACCCTTCTTCACTAAGAATTAATTATCTCATTGTAAGAGATTCAGATAATGTTCCCGCTTATTTTTATTGAAAATAGACTCTTTAAGGATTTTAAACATATAAATTTAATCCCTTAATTATTTTTCTCCAATTTTTTATGATTTTCCAAAGTCAGAACAGGGGAACCCGAAATCATTTTGACATTGTCTCATAAAAATTATTATATCTCATGATTTACAATTCCATTGCTTACACCGTTTCTTCTATAAGAAACTAGACTCAATAATCTTTAATTTCATATTTTATTCATCCTCTAATTAGATTTATATAATTTTTGGAGATTTTTCAAAGTTAGACTATTGCTACTGTCCAAAACTATTTTAGTGCAAAATGTTGATTTTCATTTTGCCCCAAATTTCACAGTTCATACAATTCAGTCCTTACTTAATTAACCCCTCAATTAAACTAATTTTCTCAATTAATACTTTTCCTAGACATTATAAGTTATTTCATAACTATTGAAATTCAGAATTTCCACATAAAACTCTAACTTCAAACTCTTTTACAATTTAGGTCCCAAACATTCACTTTCTATTCAATTCTTTCAATAAAATCAGTATATAAACAATTTAAAGCTCTAATTCTATATCAAATCATCATATACTTCCAGCACATATTCATAGAAACTTTCAATTTCTTTCATAGAATCAAGAACTAATGAATTCAACAAATGGACCTAGTTGTAAAAGTCATAAAAACACAAAAATTTCAAGAAATAATCAAGAATTGAACTTACTTGCAGTAAAAATATGAAAAAACAGCTTAAGGGAACTCTTCCATGGTGTTTTTGCTGATAAGAATGCAGAAAAATAAAGAGAAATCTAGATAATTCTACTTTAGTCCTAGCTTTATTAAGTAAATTTTGCAATTTTCTAATTTTACCCTTATTTTCTTGGTGATTTCATGCTCTTGCCGTCCAGCCCAAATAGACCTTGGGTCTATTTGCCTTTTAAACCCTCTTTCTTTTATCATTTAAGCTATTTAATCATTTCCCACAATTTTGCATTTGATACAATTTAGTCCTTTTTGTTCAATTAGCTATCAATACTTTAAAATTTCTTGACGAAACTTTAATACTAACTTATTAACACTCCATAAATATTTATAAAAATATTTATGGCTCAATTTAAAATTCTCAAGGTCTCGATACCTCGTTTTCAATTCTAATTATTTTAATATATATATTTTTTGTACATTTCACTATTTCAAAAATTTTCCTAACTTCACATTTAACTTATACTCACTAAATTAATAATATTTCCTACTCATTTGTCGGATTTAGTGATCTCGAATCATTGTTCCGACACCACTGAAAATTAGGCTGTTACAACTCTCCCCCCTTTAGGGATTTTCGTCCCCGAAAATCTTACCAGAAGAAGTTGCTTTCAACACTCATAAAACACCTTTACTAACTTCTTAGAATCACAATTTGATTTAACCTCGAATATCTTTTTCCATTCACCTTTGAACTCTAGAACACAATGTTGGAACATACTGTCAAAATTCTAAATTACCCTCTCAGGGATACATATACTCAGTTGATCTGTCAAATGAAAACTCTGTACCTACTGAAATGATCATATAGATCTTTCTTTGTCAAATGAACAACCATAAACTAAATAACATTTTCCTTTCCGATGTTAATGACAATCCCAATTTGAAATCTATAGTCATTCTATCTCATAACACACTAGTATTATCATTGACTGCAATAATCCTAAATGTTCTTAATGTTCGGCTTACTTGCTAACAAATTGACATCTGAACATGAACTCAAAGATATTATGTAACACTCGTGCAATCACTAGTACATCTAACTCACAAGAAGATAATAAAGATCTTGATAATTTCTCAAAGAAAGCTAGAAGAAAAACACTGCTTACCGACTCTGGACTTCCATCATAACAGAGATAATATATTTCCCGCATGTATAAAAAAATCATAATCAATAGAAACATAAGAATAGTCTCACATAAATTTTTACCATTAACTTCATTTCCAATATATTAAAATAGAATTCTAAGAAGATGAAGAAATGACTACCATAAACCGACCAGACCAATAGGGCTTTCGTCTAACATCATAATTAACTAGCATTCTCAAAACATCAGAACTCCACCAGAGACTGAACAACCACACACACATATCTCTGAGGATAAAAGAATATATAGAATACCCAGAGAAGATGATCATATTCATTTCAACTGTAACTATCACACAAAGACATCTTTACTACTCAATTATCATTTTTTTTACTAATTCTGTCATCATGAACCCCGCCTCATTCCATTCACTAACGAAAACCAATTCGGGAAAAATTTCAGCAAACACATACTTCAGACATTGTATCTGAATAAGTCGACTAGCTGAGGTTAACTTTTTCTTTAACCGTGACATTACGTAATCTGAATGATCTTTAGAATAATCTGATATATTTTTTTTAAAACTGTAGTCACTTGTCAAACTATTTTCAACTCCGTCTGCATTATTAATTATTCCATTACTGTACTCATTAGTTTCACATTTGTAAACTTATTCAACCTTTTTTTTTGTAAATTTTCATTATAAAATACTACATTGGTAAGAGGGTGAGGTCGTAAAGCCTCTAACTGAGTTCTCATAAATACACACATATAACTTAGCGTTTATCATCAACATCATATCATCACAATTACATAATTCACTTCAAACAAATTAACATACATGATTATGTTACACGAACTTTTCAATTATCCATTTCAAACTAGTGTACTTAAACATACATTCCATGAATTTTGAGTAAATGTACTCATAGCATTTACTTAACCAAACAAGTCAGACACATAATATCATATGAATGCCACACAAACATAGATAAGTTTATCACAATATAAACTTTCATTTCATTCACGTTTCATCATTTCTCAACTTTTGATTATCTCATTTCATACATTGTCACATACATATCATGAACTTCTATTCTTACATTTCTAAGTTCCTTCTCATCATAAACACATTTCAAATATCTCAATATCACTAACTCATACTTCTCTTACCATATACATAATTTAAATTTAACATTTAATAATAAATAATTTGAATTATAGTAATATAATCGTACATTGAGTATGTTTGTACTCAGTGGTATTACCATAATTCAAATTATAAATACTATAATAAATAATAGACATCAAACATGTAATAATATAAGTCATATGTGTTAATTATGCTTTAATTTCATATCTCGGCAATAGTCTTTCATCAAATGGCATCATATATCATCTATATTATCTTTAATCAATTCATGAACCTTTGGTTCAAGCTTTCAATCTCATATCTCTATTTCAATTCACAATTCACATTTCTTTTCATAATTCCACTTTTTCACACTTTCTATAGTTTAATCGATCAAATACATTGGATTTTCTCATTTCATTTACTCAACCCTATTAACATAACTCGGACTCAGATGGATACAAGGATCCAACCAAACACACCAGTAAGGCACATTGTGCCTAAAACGGTACATAGTACCTGATCAGAATACGACACATAAGTGCCTGAAACGACACACGAGGTGCCTGTTGCGACATACAAGGTGCCTGAAATACGACATATAAAGTGCCTGATCAGTAAAGCCGACAAATCCCGTACACTTCCAGTTCCTATGGCATGCCAATTATATCCGACTAGTCTGACAAGTTAATAAGGAATTCAATTCTCATTTCAATTTCACTTAATATTCATATTTACCCCTATTAACAAGACTCGGACTTTGGCGGATACACGGATTCCATCCAAACACACCAAAATGTCCTACCAAAACACACCAGTATAATCCTCCAAAACACACCAGTATCATATAATCCTCCCAAACACACCAGAATAATATAATCCATCCAAAATACACCAGAATAGCACAAAGTGCCTCTTCGGATAAATCCGAAGGATATAAACATCAGCATATCCAAATCTCATCTCCAAATCCCTTCTCAAAATCCTATGGCATGCCAACTATATTTGACTCAGTCCGGTACAGTTAATAGGGTATTCAATTCACTTTCCAGTTTCCAATCAATACACATTTCAATTAATCACATATTCATATCAATTTCATCACATTCCCAATCAATAAAATTTTCAAATATAACATATATCCAAAATTCTATTTCCACATCAATCACATATATCCATACAAATTTAATTTAATATTGATACTTACCTTAAAATTTTACTTACTATACACATAAATTTAAATATAACATTTATTCATACCTTTATGAGTTCCGACTCATCATAATCTACTTTTGCTTACATATTTGAGTATCGCTTTCAACATTATCGTAATTAGCTCAGTTGGGAAAGTATCTCTATCTTTAAGTAAAATAAATCTCATCAGAGCTGGAAGATATTAAATTATCTTATCACAAGTTATATAATGGCATGTATTTCTAGACTTCACATATGCTACGTTCGGTCCGAGAACCGACTAAACCTTAGCTCTGATACCAATAAATGTAACGCTCCTAACCCGAATCCGTCACCGGAATAGAGTTACGTAGCATTACCGGAGTTACCAATTCATTTATCACATATTTCATTAATCTGATATCTTTTCTTTTCCACGTTCAAGTCTCGTATTCAAGTCATCCGGATCTTTATAAAGAAATTTGATCGTCGTTTTTATTTATTTCATGTTATAATACATTCAACTAATGCTCTAAACAAAATTATCATTTTACCACTAAACTTTTAATTAATAACGATTTCATCCTTAGGTTAAAATAAAATAAAATTATTGCAATTTAATCCTTATTTCCAGCTGTTATTCTCACACAAATTGATAACAACCTATGAATTCTATAAAATGTCAGAATTTACCATAATTTCAACACTTTTCAATTTAATCCTTAAAACATGTTTTTCCTTAATCTTGAGCTAAATTAATAATTTCATTCAATTTTGTAATTTAAATAATAAAATAATCCATTTCATGCAAATTGGTCATTTCTAACATTTTTTTACAAAATTGCCCATAAAATTTTACTTTTATTCAATTTAGTCCATGAGCCTAAAACATACAAATTAGCCATGCTAGCTGAATATTCATACATATTTTCCTCCTCCTCCTCTCCATTCCACATCCTTAATTTATATAACATGCAACAAGTAACATTATCAATAATTTCACTATTTACTTATGTATATTCAAAACTGTCCATTTGCGTTATAGTCACTAAATTATTTATATCTTAAGCTACAGAACTTGAATTTATGATCTGCTAATTTTCCCTGAAACTAGACTTACTTATCTTATTACCATAAAATTTTCAGAATTTTTGGTTTAGCCAATAAGTACAGTTTATTCTTTAAATTTACCCCTGTTCTGCCGTCTGACAGTTCCAGCCCTTCTTCACTAAGAATTAATTATCTCATCGTACGAGATTCGGATGATGTTCCCACTTATTTCTATTGAAAATAGACTCTTTAAGGATTTTAAAAATATAAATTTAATCCCTTAATTATTTTTATCCAATTTTTGATGATTTTCCAAAGTCAGAACAGGGGAACCCGAAATCATTTTGACATTGTCTCACAAAACTTATTATATCTCATGATTTACAATTCCATTGCTTACACCGTTTCTTCTATAAGAAACTAGACTCAATAAGCTTTAATTTCATATTTTATTCATCCTCTAATTATATTTATAAAATTTTGGAGATTTTTCAAAGTTAGACTATTGCTGCTGTCCAAAACTGTTTTAGTGTAAAATGTTGATTTTCATTTTGCCCCAAATTTCACAGTTTATACAATTCAGTCCTTACTTAATTAACCCCTCAATTAAACTAATTTTCTCAATTAATACTTTTCCTAGACATTATAAGTTATTTCACAACTATTAAAATTTAGAATTTCCACATAAAACTCTAACTTCAAACTCTTTTACAATTTAGGTCCCAAACATTCACTTTCTATTCAATTCTTTCAATAAAATCAGTATATAAACAATTTAAAGCTCTAATTCTATGTCAAATCATCATATACTTCCAGCACATATTCATAGAAACTTTCAATTTCTTTCATAGAATCAAGAACTAATGAATTCAACAAATGGACCTAGTTGTAAAAGCCACAAAAACACAAAAATTTCAAGAAATAATCAAGAATTGAACTTACTTGCAGTAAAAATATGAAAAACCAGCTTAAGGGAACTCTTCCATGGTTTTTTTGCTGATGAGACTGCAGAAAAATAAAGAAAAATCTAGATAATTTCACTTTAGTCCTAACTTTATTAAGTAAATTTTGCAATTTTCCAATTTTACCCTTATTTTCTTGGTGATTTCATGCTCTTGCCGTCCAGCCCAAATAGACCTTGGGTCTATTTGCCTTTTAAACCCTCTTTCTTTTATCATTTAAGTTATTTAATTATTTCCCACAATTTTGCATTTGATACAATTTAGTCCTTTTTGTTCAATTAGCTATCAGTACTTTAAAATTTCTTGACGAAACTTTAATACTAACTTATTAACACTCCATAAATATTTATAAAAATATTTATGGCTCGATTTAAAATTCTCGAGGTCTCGATACCTCGTTTTCAATTCTAATTATTTTAATATATATTTTTTGTACATTTCACTATTTCAAAAATTTTCCTAACTTCACATTTAACTTATACTCACTAAATTAATAATATTTCCTACTCATTTGTAGGATTTAGTGATCTCGAATCACTGTTCCGACACCACTGAAAATTAGGCTGTTACATAATGAAACTCGTACTGCGATATCTGGGGCACATTTTTCTCATTTTTTGCACCTTATCAGATTCATTATCCTATGTATTCACATCAAATTTTGCTTAATAAAATTCCATTTGTCCATTATGATAATCTCTTTCGAGCATTTTTGTTGAAATCGTAATTTTTGGATATGTAATATTCACACAAAAGATGTTATGCATATTACTCTGGAAAGTCTCTAAATAGTACAAGAACCTAAAACAGGGCCACTAGTCAGGACTAACTAGGTTCAAAGTTGGAAACATTCGAAAAAGAAGGGTCCTAATTGTGACTATGTCTTCAAGTTTTCTATCGAAGATAACAGCTAAGCAAGAGCGCGTGATAGCACATCAATGATAGAATCTGGGTGAATTATGAGCAATGACACCTTAAGCGTTTAAAAAGGAATCACTCTCATGACATTTCTACATTCATAATCATTCATTTAGTTAGGAGCACTTGATTCATTTCGATCATAGCATAAACACCACATCTAGTTAGGGACATTTGATTCATCTCGATCATAGCATCCTAGTTATTTGACATACACAGATACAGGAAACTCATTCTACACATCATGTCTTTAGAAGACAGTGTAGCGACATTGGCGAATCCTGCAGATTTGGCATCTCTGTGTTGACAGAGAGCAGATCGAAGATAGCAGATTTGGCATCTCTGTGTTGACAGAGAGCAGATCGAAGATAGCAGATTTGGCGTCTCTGTATTGGCAGAAAGCAGATCGAAGATAGCAGATTTGGCGTCTCTGTATTGGCAGAAAGTAGATCAAAGATAGCAGATTTGGCGTCTCTGTATTGGCAGAGAGCAGATCGAAGATAGCAGATTTGGCGTCTTGGTATTGGCGGAGAGCAAATCGAAGATGACAGATTTGGCATCTCTGTATTGGCAGAGAGCAGATTGAAAATAATAGATTGGTGTTCCCGAGTTTTCAAGAAGCAAGTTGAGGATAGCCAATTTGACACTCCTGAAGACATCAGAATACCTTTGAGGAAGATGAGGTTTTGAGACTTAGCCAGACTGGGCAAATTTGGTCCTTTTTATGGTCTTTGCTCTATTCTTGTTACATGACAATGAGCAAAGAGGGGCAGCTGTAGTGGGTCAAATTTGCCCGGCCCAAGCAAACAAAAAAGAAACAAAGCAAAAAAATAAATCACAAAGAAATAAACAAACCCAGCTACATAACCCAAGCCCGATAACTAAACCTAGACCCAAATTTAAAACCTGACCCAAATTCACAAGGCCCGATAGGCCCAAAAACTAAAACTGCTTCAGCAACCCTTGGTCACCCCACTCCTTTGCGCCGTAGCCGAGCCCCCCAGCGCCGTACGCCTGTACCATCTAGCAGCCACGCTCGCGCCAGCACAGCCCCATACCCGAGTGCCAGCTGGCCTTCTCCGTACCTGCAAAAATGGACAACAACAACAGAAGGAAAGAACAAAAACAATTGTATATTCTTTTTTTTATTTTTTTTATTTTGGCTATATAGAAGCCCTAGGGGATGATTGTAAAAGATACAGATATTACGCATACAAAAAAAGAAAAATACAGAAAACAATCAAAAAAGGAGAAAGGTTATCTTTTTCTTTTCCCTTCTCTTAATCCTCGGTTCTTTTCACCTATTTTCATCGATTTCTTTATCATTTACATCAAAAAAAGCGAAAACAAAAGGAAAATAGGACTTACCCTGATGTTAGGCCGTTGATTCCCTTTCACTTCGTCGAGATCGAAGTTTAAAGGGAAGTTTGTGGCTAAAAAAGGCCGGATCTGGCCTGAGAACTGTCGATCACCAAATAAATGGTGGTTGGATGGCCACTTGCCGAATGAAACCATAACAAGGGGAGTTAGCAGCTTTTATTTTAGGGATAGGCTGTGTTTTAATAAGGGAATAAAAAGGGAAATTAATAAAGGACGAAACGGCGCCGTTTCGGCTATTAGATCCGCGCGTCAACTCGCTTCCAGACCCAATCCCATGCCAATGCACGTCAAATGGGTTAATTGCATGATAAACCCTTCCCCTTTTGCGCCGCATTTTAATCAGCCCATATTTGTATTTCCTTTTTTTTTAAATTACCTCTGCAATTTGCGCATGTTTGTGCTTTGGTCCATGCCTCTGCTCAGCGTTTTAGAACTTGGGTTATTCCCAGTTCTAGTCCCTATACATTGACACACATCACACATTGGTCCCCTTTTGATTATTTTGTGTGTAAATTAGCCTTTTTAGTTTTTATTTTATTTTAATTGCGTTTTAATTTCCTAAAAGAGTTTCATTTCATAGTTTATTTACTCTTATTAACTTTTCTCTTTTATTTATTATTTGTATTATTATTTTGAAGTTGGTTTTATCATATTTTATGTAATGTCTCATTTAAATAACTTTTTACGTATATTATTTCAATGGTTAAATCATTATTTAAAATTCATTTTTTTTCTTTTGTCTATAAAAGATATTGTTTTGAAATTCTTTATATTATAATATTTTAATAAATTAGTTAGTATTTCATGTAAATGTTTCTTTATACACATATGTACATATATAGCAAAATTGATTTAATCTTGTAGGCATTTCCATGTTTTTTTTATAAAGAATTATTCCAAAATCTATTCATATATGTGTTTTATAAATCTATTATGTGTGTTATATCTTATTGTGTTTTTTATTATTCTTTCATGTTTTATATATTATTTAAGTTATCGTGTACATTGTCAATTTTTTTAAATGAATTTGTGTTTAAAATATTTTACATATGATTTCTTTTAAATTTATTCTTATATTATATTACATAATCCTACATGATATATCTTTTAGATTATTATTATAAGTATATATGCTTGTTGATGTCTATGTTTAATCTATATACATTACTAAATCCATGTACTTTATACCTATAGTTTCCTTTATATATGTAAGCATGTTTTTAAGTTTATTATGTATAGCTTATAATGAAGTTAATTTAATCTTAAATGCATTATTAAGTGTATGCTCTTTTTGCAAATAACTATTTCTAAATCTATTTATACATGTATGCGTTTTTATATACCTATTGCATGCATTTCTAAAAGTTATATTTTACAATGTATTTTTTTGTTATTCCTGAATGTCCTGTACATTATTTAAACTTTCATGTGTATATTTCAATAAACACTTTTTGCCCTTTGTATATTTCTTGACTTTAAATATATTCATTCTATAATACGTTTTCTAATAATTTCATGTATATATTTAGTTTGTTTTTACAAATATTTTCTAATTTATCAATTCGTCAAAGCATATATTGTGTCCATCATTATTGTGAATTTGTCTTATACCATAGTCTTTTTTATCATTTTATTTTGGATATTTGTATTAATGGTAATGTATTAGGCTATGTATGTTATTGTGGTATATTACTTTTGTTGTTTTACTATATCAATTACTTTTCATGCATGATTAAAATTGAGTTATATTTCCAAGTTAGTTATACTTAGTTTTAAGTTCTTGTTAGTTGATTAAATAAATTGTATTGCCTCCACTCTTCCATTATCGTGTTTTATGCTTACATATATCCCCCCATATCACCGTTTTCCACGTGATTTTTGAAATGTGGTTTTATAAAATCCAAATGCTTAAGATCGACTCCGTTTTATTTCAAGTCGAATTAATACGTTTTAAGCTGGTTTTATAAGTATTCATTTAAAAATTCTTTAAAACAAAAACGAGATTTGATATTTGGCAATTTCAGGAATAGTGCCCTAACGTGTTGGGTTGCAATTTCGCGTTTGCTCGAAATAATCGAATATCCCTTCAAACTTTCACTCATGCCTTTTAAAAATTCTTTAAAACGAAGGCAAAGTTTGATAGTTGGCAATTCGCGGAATCGTGCCCTAACGTGTTGGGTTGCAATTTCTCGTTTGCTCAAAATAATCAAATATCCCTTCGAGATTCCATTCAGGTCTTCTAAAAATCCTCTAAAATGAAGGCAATACTCGGTGTTTGACAATTCGGGAATCATGCTCTATCATGCTGGGTTGTGATTTTTCGTTTGTTCAAAACGATCGAATATTCCTTTAGGTTTTCACTCATGTTTTTTAAGAAAACCTTTTAAAACAAAGGCTATGTTTGATGTTTGGCAATTCGAGAATCGTGCCCTATCGTGCTGGGTTGCAATCTCTCGTTTGTTCAAAACAATCGAATATCTCTTCGGAATTTCACTCGTATTTTCTAAAGTGAGGCAATGGTCAATGTTTGGGAATTCGAGGAATCATGCCCTACTGTGCTGGGTTTCGATTTTCCGTTGGACTAAATAGTTGAGCATCCTTTTGTGATTTTCAAATTATAAATTTTTGGACGTCGAAACAAGAAGTTTTTTGACAATCAACTCGGGTTATTCAAATGTTATTAAAAAAGAACCACATTTCAAAAACATTTTAAATTTTAGACATAAGGACAGCATTTAATCGATTCGGTACCAATTTTGGGCGTAGTGAGGGTGCTAATCCTTCCTCATGCGTAACCGACTCCCGAACCTGTTTTCTCAAAAGTTCGTAGACCAAAATCGTTGTTTTAATAAACCAAAAATGTTTTATTAAAATAACCTCATTCTTGGGTGATCCGATCACACCAAACAAAAGATCGGTGGCGACTCCACATTTCTATTTTCCAAAAAGTCGATCCCCTCGTATTTTCATTAAATTTAAAATTTTAAAATATTTGAAAAAAGGGATGGTTTCGACAGAAGTTAAATTGGTAAGTCAATTAAGTCCCTTTTCTTAGTGATTTTGATGTTTTTGAAGTTCAAAAGTTGAATACTTTTGAATTTGTTTGAAAATATTGAAAGATGATATATTTTTAAGTAGGGTTTATGTTGAACTAATGATGAAATTGGGGGTTTAATTGATAGAAATTTTGATTTAAATTTATTAAAGAATTGAATTGTAAACAAGGTCATAAGTTTAGTGTTGTAGGGACTAAATTGATAGAAATTCAAAATTATGGAAAAATGATGAAAGTTTGATGGTTATATTAAAGTTTTGACGGAAATTGAATAAGGAAATAATATGAATTATAAAAAGGGAAGAAGATGGAAATAGTTAGGACAAATTTAGGATTTAGGTTAAAGTTGCACGGAAAGTTATTATTTTTTATAAAATATGCGTGTTATTAATTAATTATAATTATGCTAATTTTCGTAGCAAACAAAGAAATCGAGATGTTGAATGCGAAGGGAAAGGAAAAAGTGATCGAGGAGTAGCTCAAGAAAATATCGGTTTGTATTACCTTAATTCAAGTTATTTATTATTAAATGTTTAATTTCAATATATGTGCATGAAAAATGAAATTGAGGTAAGTAGTGATATTTGAATTGAATGAGAATTGGATTTGATTGATGAATGTATTCATGAGTGAACTGAATTGTATAATAATTTATGGTGAATTTGAAATTGTGATTGAATTGTTATTGTGACTGATTTGAATTCGAATGATTTCTATACCCTATTAACTAGTCGGGCTAGGGTGGATATAGTTGGCATGCCATAGGATAGGAAGAATTCCGGGATTCTTCGACCTCGAGTCGATGAGACACTTAGTGTGTTATATTTACTTCGGATAGATTCGATGAGGCGTAGGTCGCCACTTTGCTTCTGCTTAGCCGATGAGACGTTGGTCGTCACTTATTTGCTTCGAACTATCCGATGAGGCGTTGGCCGCCATTCTGGTGTGTTTGGTTGGATCTGTGTATCCTCTAAAGTCCGAGTAATGTTACTAGGGAAAATATATGTGAAGAGAAAAATTAAATGAAATTGATAAATTAAATTATTGAATGAAATGAGAAAGTGATATTATAAGATGAAATGAGAAATAAAATTTGAGCTATGAGAATGAAGGCATAAAACCAAGGCTCATGAATTATTCATATTTGAATGTGAATTGGATATTTGTATGTGATTGAGAGATGAACGAAAGGTTCATGAATAGTTGGTAATCTTATTGATGAATTATTGAATCAAATAATGAAAATGATACAATGGAAATATGATAACTTGGTATGAATTATATGTATGATTTGTTAATTATTTATGCATGTTTATGATATTTTATATTTGCTTTAATTTGAATTATGGTAATACCACTGAGTATATCCGATACTCAGCGTACGGTTTGTTTCCATGCATAAGCTACGTAAAGTTGAAGTTTGGTGTAGCATCCGAGTTAATCCCGACCTCAGCTTAATTTCTGGTGATGAATCTATCTTTTGGAAATGTGGCATGTATTAGGTTTTGTTTTAGTCACTTTAACATATTTATGTTTTGGGTGTAAGTAATTTGTAACTTTTAAGAAGTATTTGAAATGAATAGATTAATGTTATTTGATCAAGATTTATAAGTCAATGTATTGGGCATGAATTAGGTGTGTTTGATATGTGAAAATAGTTTTAAAATGGTGAAAAATCATGTTTTCACACGGCCAAGTCATGTGGGCGTGTGCCCAGGCCGTGTGGCAAAGTCAGAATTGCCTACAGGTTAGTTCCACGGCCGTGTGAGAAAGTCAGATCTGCCCACGGGCTGGCCCTACGACCATGGGAGCCCCACGGACAGGCCACACGGGCATGTTCCAGGCCACATGGGCGTGTGCTCCTGTTCTCAAGGAAAAGTTTCCAAAGTTCCTGGTTTAATCCTAAAACACTTCCTAAGTATATTTTGGGCCCCGTAGGTCCATATTAGAGACTTAAAGATGGAATTTAAGAAATTTTAAATTGAAATATAGATTTATGACTCGGTGTTGTTCGTTATTAGCGTTTAATTTCGGTAATGCCTCGTAACCCTGTTCCGGCGACGGGTTGGGGTTAAGGGGTGTTACATGTTGCCTCTTGATTAAATTTTCATTTACCAATTGTTAACCCAGTCATGTTTGAATCACTTTTATCCTTGTTGACTAAACGGGGCTAACTTTTATTTTTGTGGCCCAAATGATGAGTTTCTACTGAGTTGGTGGGCCTCTCTATATCAGAATTGTTTTTTGAATTATCAACTTCAATACACCAGTTTGTGTTGGACTTTCCCTCATCGTCTATAAGCCTCATCTTCTCAGAGTTATCTTTTGAAATATCTACTTCACTGTACCAGTTTTTGTTGGACTTATCCTTTCCTTTTATAGGTGAGAATTGAGGCGAAAATTTTATATCAATATCCCTAAAATTTTTTGGCGTTATTTTCATTTCCCAATTCACAGAGTTTTTCTCAGAGTAACCTTCTTTCACCATCCACTAAGACAATTTCGCAACTTCCAATAAGAAAACATCATCTCTGCTCACCATTTCCCTAGTGTAACAACATTGTTTCATTGATTTTTTTCATCAGTGAACCAAATAGTAAACTCTCTTCCTCTAATATGGAGGATTCTGCCTTGAGTGCTAACGAAAAAGGGTAATCATCATCTACCTTACTAGGATCTCCAGAATATATCTTCGAACACTCCTTAACCCCATGTCCCATTCGGCTACATCCAAAATAAAAAGTTGGGAGATTTTCATATTTAAAAGATAGCCAGATTTTTCCTTGTCTATTTGGAAAAACAAAAATACCTCTTCTCAGTTGTTTTTGAACATCCAAATTGCAACGCCCCTAACCCGAATCCATCACTGGAATAGAGTTACGGAGCATTACCGGAGTTACCGATTTATTTATCAGATATTTTATTTTATCTAACGTTCACATTTGAAACCAATTAAAATCAAACATATTGTCCCTTAAACGTACTTATTTTTCTCGACGTGTTTTACTTGAATTTATTACTCGTCTCAATATACTTAATTTCCTTGTATCAACGTATCAAAGATAATCACATATTTACATGTCATGATAAGTATCATTCTCTTGCCATTTCTTCATAAACATAAATTAGATAACTCATTATATCGATATTTCATGCATTTAAAAATACAATTCAAGTTACACTAACTTACCTCGTTGCTTGTTCATGTTTATAATTTCATTAATCCGATATCTTTTCTTTTCCATGTTCAAGTCTCATATTTGAGTCATCCGAATCTTTATAAATAAATTTGATTTTTGTTTTCATTTATTTCATATTCTAATACATTCAATTATTGCTCTAAACAAAATTACTATTTTACCCCTAAACTTTTAATTAATGATGATTTCATCCTTAGGCTCAAAAAAATAAAATTCTTGCAATTTAATCCTTATTTCCAGCCGTTATTCTCATAAAAATTGATAAGAACCCATGAATTCTATGTAATATCAGAATTTTCCATAATTTCAACACTTTTAAATTTAATCCTTAAAACATGTTTTTCCCCGATCTTGAACTAAATTAATAATTTCATTCAATTTTGTAATTTTAAATAATAAAATAATCTATTTCATGCAAATTGGCCATTTCTAACATTTTTACAAAATTTTCCATAAAGTTTTACTTTTATTTAATTTAGTCCCTGAGCCTAAAACATAAAAATTAGTCATGCTAGTTGAATATTCATACATATTTTCCTCCTCCTCTTCTCCATTCCACATCCTTAATTTATATAACATGCTACAAGTAACATTATCAATAATTTCACTATTTACTTATATATATATTCAAAACTGTCCATTTGTTTCATAGTCACTAAATTATTTATATCTTGAGTTACAGATCTCAAAATTAAGATCCGATAATTTTCCATGAAACTATGCTTACATATATTCTTACCATAAAATTTTCAGAATTTTTTTTTATCCAGCAAGTACAATTTATTCTTTAAAGTCACCTCTGTTTTGCTGTCTGATAGTTTTGACCCTTCTTTACTAAAAATTAATTATCTCCTCATACAGAATTTAAATGATATTCCTGTTTGTTTCTATTGAAAATAGACTCATTCACGATTCTAAAAAATATAAATTTAAGCCCCTAATATTTTTTATCCAATTTTTTATGATTTTCCAAAGTTAGAATAGGGGAACCCGAAATCATTCTGACCTTGTCTCATAAAATTTATTATATCTCACAATTTACAATTCCATTACTTACACCGTTTATTCTATGAAAAACTAGACTCAGTGGGATTTAATTTCATATTTTATTCAACCTCTAATTCAATTTTACACAATTTTTGGTGATTTTCCAAATTGTACTGCTGTTGTTTAAGACTATTTTAATGCAACATATTGATTACCAAGTTTATAGCACCTTTATTTCCATTCTCTACCATATTTCCCATCATTTTCTCTTATTTCCCTTCACTAATATATCAAGAACATAAAACTTAATATAAGAAAACTCTACCTTAACATCATTTTCATGCTTTGATAGTACCTTACATGAGAAACTCTACTTAAAATATATTGAAATCTTAAAATTCTTACCTCGTCCTATTGATTTCAATCTTTAACTTGATTTTTCTCTCTCCTCCAGCTTCTGTTTCTTGAATCCAACTTGATATTCTAACTCCCCTTAGTCTTCTTAACATTTTTTTCTCTTGGTAGCTATGGAAATTCTTTTGATTTCTAGGTGAAAATAGTGAATTTTTGGTGGGAGGACTAAATTGTAAAGAAATGAAAGTTTCTTCTTCTCTTTTCTTTGTAACGTGGGATGCATGGAAATGGATGGTGTTGTTTCCTCTCTTTTTTTTTTCTTTCCACACACACATATATATACTAAATAAAATAATAAATATCTTATTAAATATTAATAAAATAATATTTTTTCTAATTAAATAATTATAAAATATCATCAATATCACCATTACTTTCTAGATTTCTCTCTCTTCCAATTGACCATTTTTCCCTTTGTGATATTTTAAAATTCCATCCTTGAGTCATCACTTAATTTAGTAAAATTACTATTTAGTCCCTCATAATTCTTCACCTATTCAATTTGGTCCTAATTCATCAATTTTCCTTGGTTTCTAGATTATTCCACCCTTAAAATATTTACACTATTAGTCCTTTAAATTTTTTATATTTACACTTTAATCCCTCAAATTTTAAGTATTTACTCTTGGGCCACAAAACTTTTCTCACTTTTACAATTTAGTCTTTTCTTGAATCAATATGTCATAATATACTTCCCAGTGACATAACTCAATTTTCCTCTTCTTGTCACTTTATTTCCTTATTTTACTATATTAAGGATAATATCTTACTGTAGAAATTTTCAGGGTGTTACACAAATTAACTCTGATTAAACAAAACTCACCTTTTATCTCAGCTCGAATTACACCCCCAAAAGTAGACCCAACTGCATGCATCAATTCCTTCTTATCACATTCAGGTGGGTACGGGCCAACCTTTATCCAAAACAGAGAATGAACCAGTTGAATCTTATTTCACTTAACAGGTTGTATCAGCCTATCGAAAATGATTAATTATTTTCAGAAAAGCCATGGACGCCCTTCTAAAATTTGTTCTAAGTCTTCCTCATCTTCGAAAGATATCGTGAACAAATTTTGACCTGCGACAAGAATCTCGAACTTCTTTTTTGTTTTCCAGATGCTTCTTAATTGTGCTCTCAGGCTATCTGGATTATACGTTTTCCTCATCCAAACCAAACAAATCAGCGTCAGGTTCTCAGATGGAACCACTAACGAGCTTTTCACCGTTAGTTGGATTAATTCTTCTTTGAGAAGGGCAATCTCATTCCTATATTCCATCGTTCCGAAGTCACAGCTCATATTCTTCCCAACCACAGTATTCACTATTTCTTAAGGAGGCCTAAGAGAGCACTCTTGACTTTTCACCTTTTTACCAACCAATTGAATCTTAGAATTGTTGGAAACTTAAAATAACCCTTTTAAAATAATATAATAATTAATAATAAACAGATTGATAAAATAATGTTCAAAAGTGAAACCTCCATCAAAAATCATGTTTTTAATTAGACTTATATTTTATTTATATATAAAAAAGGATGAAATTGATTAAAATAATAAAATCAAAAAGAAAATTATCCAAAATTTAATATTACCCAAGGAAGAGGTGGTATTAAGATTATCCCCTATATTCTAAAATCTTAATACCCCCAGGGATGTGAGATTACCGCCTCATGAGAATGTTTGAAATTCAAACATGGTAATCATATTCTTAGAATATTTACATTAACACCAAGAATGTAAGATTTCACAAACCAAACACTCATTATCTGTATGTAAGTAATGTATTTGCATGAATATATAACATGATTTATTAAGGTAAAAGTATCAAAGCCGTCCCCATATTATACATCGAATTTCATTTTGATTTATCTATTGAAAAATGTGCAAATTGATCCATGTATGTTAGATATAAGAGCAAAATAGTCTTGCTAAAATTGTGTTCATTAAATGATTATTTTAGTGTTTTGTATTTAAGGTATAATAACAAAGTTGACTTTCAACCTTTACACTTTTATTCAGTTTAGCTCTTTTTTTTATTTAGAATAATTTTTTTCTCAACCTTTCATTAACTTCTTAAAAAAACACTTTTAATTATAAAAAAAACACCTTTAATAATTTTTTCTACTATTGGTTAATTAATTTCTAATAATCTTCTTCTACTTTTTTCTTCTCCCTCAACCCACTTCTAATTGTCTAAAAAAATCAATTCTAATAATTTTTCTACTATTGTTAACTACCCCGTCTTTTAGTTCTCCCCCTACCCTCATTTTTACACTATCTCTCATGTCATTCTTCTTCTTCTTCTTCTCCTTCTGTTCCTTTCCATTCATTTTTAATAAGGGTTAATGCATTGTTTGCCCCACAAAATTGCGCTTAGTTATCACTTTGTTACCTAAAATTTTTTATATCAATTTGGTACTTAAAATTTTCAATTGTGCATCACTTTGCCATAGCAGTTAACGACGTTAAAAAATGGTGTGGTGTGCTCTTAATGCGCCAAGTCACCCATATCATATTTTCCTCAAATAAATTAAAAAATCCGGAAAATTAAAAAAATAGAAAATTTATCAAAAAAAAATTTAAAATAAAAAATTCTCAGAAATTTAAAAATAAAAGAGCTAAAAATAGCAAAAATACAAAAATGTCAAAAAAATTTAAAAAAATCTCAAGAAATTTTAACAAATCAGAAAAAAATATGAAAAGTTATATAAAATTTCTAGAAATTAAAAAATATAATTTTATTTCTAATAAATACACAAAGTTAAAAAAAAGAATGAAAATACAAAAAAATGTAAAAAAAATCCAAAAAATCTCAATTTTTTAAAAAAATTAGAAAATATGGAAGATTTACAAATAATAATTTTTAATATGAATTATTCTAATTTTTAATGTATTTGAGAAAAAAAATATGAAGTGGGTGATGTAGTGCGTTGAGAGTACATCACATCATCTTTTTTTAACACTATTAACGACTAGGGTAAAATGATACGCGATTGAAAACTTCAAGTACCAAATTGAGATAAAAAAAATTTAAATACCAAAATGATAATCGAGTGCAACTCTGAGGTGCAAACAATGCATTAGCCCTTTTTAGAAAAAAAGAAAAAAAAAGATTCATAAAATTCAAACTTCTGTATATGTAAATCTTGAAGGTAAAGAGGGAATTAAAATAGATGGCTTCAGAATCGGTAAAAATATTATGGAAGTCTTTGTACTAGTAGTCAGATTGCATTTTACTTTATCTACTAAAAAATAGGCAAAATTGTCCTTGTAGAGCAAACTAGTCATTTTGTTAAAAATTTCATTCATTTCTATTGTAAAAAATGGGTTCTGCACGTTAGCATCACATTGTATATAATGTATTACTGTCTGGTTATTTTATGAACCACGTTAGTTTTTAATGGTATAAATAGATGAAATTTTTAACAGAAAGGATCAATATACATTTTAAACTAATGTACAAGGACTAATTTATTTATTTTTTGAGTAAAAAAAAAATACAACTTAGCTCTTAATATAAAAACCTTCATAGTACTTTTACCCTTTGAAATTCCAAAAGCAAGTGTGTTAAATTGGAAGAAAAAACAAATCCCACAAAATTCTAATAGTTTTGGAAGAAGTTATAACCTTGGTTTAGTATTGCTTTTTAAAAAGTATTTTTGAGTAAAAACTAAAATTTTTTACTTCTGTTTTTGATTAAAAAAGTATTTTTGGAAAATATTTTTTATCCCAAAAGTATTTTTAAAAAACTTAAAAGCATCTTGAATAGTAATATTTTTTATCCCAAAAATATTTTTTTAAAAATAATGCTAAATTGGGTGGTAGCTGAATGAGTTTGATAGGAATGTAGTATTTTTCGAAGGTAAATTCTTTGTCTTCTCAAGCATTTAATGAAAGGATAAAGTATATAGATTAATTTATTTTTTTAATAGCGATCAAAATATAGTCTCAAATATAATGCAGAAATTATTATAATACTTTTAATAATGAAACATAAATTAGATTTTATATATATGAATTATTAGGAGAATATTGCTGTGGATAACTACACATGCGAAAATGAAAATGGGTGTATCGAATAATGTATTTTTGAATATTCAACATCAATTTAAAATAATGATTTAGCTTTTATAATAATTTTGGTTTTACAAATTCCATTAATTTCAATTTTCAAGTTTGAAATTTCATTGAATTTGAACAATTTTTATTAAATATTCCAGTGAATAATTTTAAAATTTATTTAAAATAAGAATAGAGACAAGTACAAAAAAATAAAAAATAAAAATAAAAGAGACGTCATTTTCAGATGGCAAAATTACATTAAATAGGGAGGCCCCTACCCAATAAAATAAAATAAAACATAACATAACATGCTTTCTGGAATTTTTTTTATAATAATATTATATAATGTTAAAAGTGGAGTAGTTATTTATTTAGGAAATGTATGTATTATAAGGATATACATTTTGATTAATTTCTAAAGACATTAATTTTGGCAAAATATAATCCCTTTTAGTGACATAAAATAACTGGAATATACAACACTTTGTTATTCAATATCTTAAGGACATTTTAAAAAAAAGAAAATTAGTATATATGAAAAATAATTGGTTATTGAAAATTATGAAAAAATTATTATTTGAATTTAATTCGACATTTATATTATAACTATTGTTCAATTTTTTTTTAAAATACTAATTTTATTTTTATAAATTGGAGCTGGAAATAAATGTTATAATTTTGTGATTATAAATTATTCTTATCATGAAGAATACAAACAAAAAGGAAAAAAAAAATCTTATCAATGATAGGAGAGGTGGGGTTTACAGGACAAAATAAACTTTAAGGACTCTACCTACACATGGTCCCTACCCTCTCGGCGGTCTTGGATATAATTTTACTAGTTTCAATTTTGAAGTTAGTTTTTCAAAGGTAAACTTCATCAATTGCGTAATTTTTTATTTTAGTGATTTAATTAAACAAAGTTTTATTTTCATCATTAATTTTTTTAAAAATTTTCATTTAAGTTATTAAGTTTATTAAAATCGATGCTATATAATTTTATCTATTCATATTGTCTACACCAATCAAAAACTCTTTTTCTTATTTTCTTTTACAGTTCAATTTTTTTTAATGAAGACAACATTCAAAGTCATGAATCTACGGATTAAAATTCAAATAGTTCTTTTTTTTCGATCTCTGACATTGACTGTTGGATCAATTTAGAAATAATGTATGTTCTTCTATTTATCGATAGATACTAAAATTTAAAGTTTTTTAATAAATAAAAGAACATACCTTATATCTGAATTAATCTAACTGTCAATGTCAAATATCAGAAAAAATATTAATAGTCAAATAATTGCTTAAAATTTACTTCTTATTCTTTTGTGATAACAAACAAAAAAATTTCATTTTTACTGAGATAAATATACAATTTTAAAAAAGAAAATGAAAAATATAATTATCACCCACGTGTTCTACATAGACCGACAAGTTTGGACTTCGGACCCACCAAGGTCTTCTCCAAATCAAACACAATTACTTTATCTTTTTCATATTTCATAATAAAATATAAATAAAATAGTTCAATTAATTAGTAATCTAAACTGATACACAAAATTTAAAACATTTTATTTCTTATCCGATTTAATTGAAGTGAAATATCCTACTTTTTACCTCATATAATTACAATCCAATCCATCCACTTTTGCTTTCAGACTAATTTAGTTAAAATATATTTTAAAAATAAAAAGCATAAAAAATAAATTTAGTCCCTAAACATTTATTCATTTTATTATTTTAATTTTTATTATTGTTTTGGATCATTTCAACCTTCAATTTTTAAAATTTAATTAAATTGTTTATTTTTAAATAAAAGATTGACTAAACTGTTAAAATTTTAACAACATGAAAGTGACTACTCGCGTGATAGTTTACGTATAATTCATAAAAATTTAAAAATAATTAATAAAAATATTCAGAAAATTAACAATTTTTATAAAAGTTCATAAAAACTTTTAATAAATTTATCCATGTTAACTGGAAAATATATTTAAAATGCAACATGAGTTGTCACGATAGTACTATTAAAATTTTAGTAGTTCAATTATTTTTTCTATCAAAAAGCAAGACTAAATTTTAAAAGTTGAGAATCAAAATGAAAAAAAAAACTAAAATGACAATAAATAAATATTAAAAGCTAAATTTATCTTTATATCAAAATAAAATAAAAGAAAAACAGTAATATAAAAGGAAACCCTTGATTTTGGATTGCATATAAAAAAAAATATTGAGAGACAATCCATAAATATTGGACCACTCAATAAATTTATTAATAAAATAAAATAAATTGCAAATATAAATATAATGGGATGAATAATTTGAGTAAGATTATTTATTCTAAAAATAATTAGTCATATTTTCCATGGGAAAAAAATAAAAAGCATATTCGTAAACAAGATATATCAGTTTCAAGCATCTGATTTGATGAGTATAGTGCATCTATTTGTAGCAGAATCTCTGTCTTTCTTATTTATTTCTTTTTTTAATATATTAAGAATTCAATACTAAACTACAAAGGCTAAGATAATTAAAAGAAATATAATATAAAAAAGAAAAAGAAAAAAAAAGGTGGAAATTTGTAAGGCACAGCAGCTAGCCATGGAAACAGATATAACCACTGAAAATGACAGGGAATCATATGCCTTACTTAAGCTTGCAAAACTGTTTAAGAAGCTTTGAGTAATATGCTCATAGCAAGTTGTTCTTCAACACAAATCTCCCTTACTTAGCTGTTCACTTTACTTCATTTTATTAATTGCCTTTACATTAAGAACGCTTTTGTGAAGGTGATTCAACCAGAGCAATGTCTCCTTTCCTTTTTATATATATACATAAATTATTGTTTTTCTTTGCTGATTGGGTTTCGCATGTGTTGGTTTTCTCTCTGGCTGTCTGAGCACTTTGAAAATTATTATTATTTTTACTATTTTCTTTTCATCATCAACCATACAACGCCAATATAAAATTATGTTAAAACCCAAGTATTCTTCTTGTGAATATACTTTGGGTTTTATTAACATTTTCTAGAGCTGTCTAATAATAAACCATGGCTTTGGGCTTTGGACCTTGTAAGTGTTTAATAGCTTTGGTTAGGGAATCGTTTTCTGTTAGATTTTTTTTTGGTTAGAAAGGAAAAAAAAAATTAAAAACCCTTACTGCTGTTCTTTTCATACTTGTTTCTTTATTTGTTATTGAAAATTTTAGCAAAACCCCATGTTGGTTTCATACTCAGAATTGCAGGGGTTTCTTCTTGATTCCTGCTTTTCATGTTTGTTTGCAGGTGGTGCTTGGAATCTTGAATTCATGATAGTTTGAGGCAGAAGTTCAGTTAGTCTGGTTTCAAAGACCAAGTATTTAGTTTTTTTTTTGTCTGAACAAGACATGGAGGAGGTCTTGTTGATCTCAAGATTCATTACAAGAAGTTTGATTTTGTTGAGTCTTTGGTTCCTCTGCTTCCCTCCAGGAGTTGTCTGCGACACTGGAAATGTGTCAACTTCTTCAAATTCTTCTTCAAAGCCAAAAGTTATAAACATTGGAGCTTTGTTCACGTTGAATTCAGTACTTGGAGAAGCAGCAAAGCCTGCAATTCAAGCTGCCGTTGATGATGTCAATTCTGATCCCACCATTCTTAATGGGGTACAATTGAAACTCCTCATAAGCGACACAAACTGCAGTGGATTTATTGGAACCATGGAAGGTATTTTCTTCTATACCCTGCAACTTTTTATTCATCTCAACAACCATTTGTCTGTTTAAACTTGCTGGATTGTATTTTTCTTTTAAGCAATTAAACTGGGCTATAGTTGTAGATAGAAAATCAGTATCTTCTAAAGGGTATAAGGAAGCCAATGGCTCTTTCTTTTGTGTATAAAGTAATTTCCTGAGAGTAGGAGATACCCATGTGGGACACAGTGAGAATGGGGTAAGAATATCATTTTGTCTGTCATCATGCATATGTTTATTCAACAATGCTACAAATCTGCAGTTACTTTTTGTGCCTCCCAAACTGTCTGATACTTGGAAATCCATTAGTTGGGACTGCTGTTCTATTTTGAACAACTTTTATTAATTAGTAACTTAACTTTAACCTGTTGTCCTTGTTTGTGCAGCTTTGCAGCTAATGGAAAGTGATGTTGTTGCTGCAATTGGTCCACAATCGTCTGGAATAGCTCATGTCATCTCCCATGTTGTTAATGAGCTTCATGTCCCTCTTCTTTCATTTGGAGCTACAGACCCTACTCTTTCTTCCATGCAGTATCCATATTTCCTCCGTACTACACCAAGCGACCACTTCCAGATGTATGCGATTGCTGATATAGTTGACTATTATGGCTGGAGGGAAGTAATAGCGATATTTGTGGATGATGATTATGGAAGAAGTGGGATTTCTGTTTTGGGTGATGCCCTGGCCAAAAAACGTGCCAAGATTTCTTATAAGGCCGCCTTCAGCCCTGGAGACACCGAAAGTAAGATTAATGACTTGCTTGTGGAGGTTAACCTGATGGAGTCTCGTGTTTATGTAGTTCATGTGAATCCAGATACTGGTCTGAATATCTTTTCTGTTGCTAAGGCTCTTAATATGATGGGTAGTGGCTATGTTTGGATTGCTACAGATTGGCTTCCTTCATACTTAGATTCAAAGGACGCAGTTGATTCCAACACAATGAATATCTTGCAAGGGGTTATTGCTCTCCGCCATTACACCCCTGATACTGATCTCAAGAAGAGTTTTATGTCTAAGTGGAACACCCTAAAATATAAGGGAAGTGCAGGTCATGCAGGTTTCAATTCATATGCGCTTTATGCTTATGATTCGGTTTGGTTGGCTGCACATGCCCTTGATGGTTTTCTCAACGAAGGTGGGAATTTATCTTTCTCTTATGACCCGAAATTGCATGATACAAATGGCAGCATGCTGCATCTAGCATCCCTTCGTGTGTTTAATGGCGGTGAACAACTTCTTCAAACACTTCTGAGGATGAACTTCACTGGTGTAAGTGGACAGATTCAGTTTGATCCGGACAAACATTTAGTTCATCCAGCATATGATGTTCTTAATATTGTGGGAACCGGAACTCGTAGAATTGGTTACTGGTCGAATTATTCTCATCTATCGGTTGTTCCCCCGGAGAGCTTATACACGAAACCTCCCAATATCTCTACTGGCAGTCAACATCTTTACAGTGTAATATGGCCTGGTGATACTACCTCAACACCGAGGGGATGGGTATTCCCTAACAATGGGCAGCCTCTGCGAATCGCTGTCCCCAACCGAGTGGGTTATAAGGAGTTTGCCTCGAAAGACAAGAGTCCTCAGGGTGTAAGAGGATACTGCATTGATGTCTTTGAAGCTGCAATTAGCTTGCTCCCATATGCTGTCCCTCACACATATATGTTATATGGAGATGGTAAAAGAAACCCAAGCTATAATGAACTTGTCAGTAGGGTTGCTCAAAATGTGAGTATCAGCTTTAACTGGTATAACTTAGATGATAGGCCTTTGGATATAGCTAATCTGATATTGTGTGAATGTTTTGGACTTTCGGTTCCCTACTAAAAATCGAGGGGCTAGTAACTATCTTGACTTGCTCCTTTCTTATTTTAGGTATATGATGCTGCTGTTGGAGATATTACGATTGTCACGAACAGGACAAAGATTGTAGATTTTACACAGCCTTATATGGAATCTGGACTGGTTGTTGTTGCACCGGTGAAAGAGGCAAAGTCAAACCCTTGGGCATTCCTCAAGCCATTTACTGCAGAAATGTGGCTTGTCACTGCTATGTTCTTTCTTTTTGTTGGAGCTGTAGTGTGGATTCTTGAGCACCGGATAAACAGTGAATTTCGTGGTCCTCCCAGACGACAGCTTATAACAATTTGTTGGTTAGTATATTTAACTCATTAGCAACCCTCTTTTCAGTAGATGGCTCCATCATATTAAATTTAACTTATAAATTACAGTGTTATATTGTGAAAATCATAGCATAAATCTTTATGAGAGTTCACATTTTATCTGTGCATCATATTTCATGGTTCCATGCATGTACGCTGAGGTGCAACAACAGGCTTGGATTTGTTATGACTCTGTATGGTTGCTGTTGATTGGAGTTAATTTCTATTAGCTCACTAGACAGATTATATTAACATTTCCCCCCTAATTCCAGGTTTAGCTTCTCAACGATGTTTTTCTCGCACAGTAAGTAAATCATTTTACTCCCTATGAATTCTGTTTATATTAATAATATGCTTCTACAAAAATCCGTGCTAGAAACTTGTAAAATCCTCTTTGATTCGGCTTAATGCAGGAGAAAACACAGTGAGCACTTTGGGACGAATGGTGTTGATCATATGGCTATTTGTAGTTCTGATTATTAACTCGAGCTACACTGCTAGTTTGACATCGATACTTACTGTGCAGCAGCTAACATCAGGGATTCAAGGGATTGATAGCTTGATCTCAAGTACTGAACCTATTGGAATCCAAGATGGTTCGTTTGCATTGAACTATTTGGTTGACGAGCTCAATATAGCACAATCTAGGATAGTTAAGTTAAAAAATCCAGAAGCATATCTCAGAGCCCTTAAGCTTGGACCGAAGAAGGGTGGTGTAGCTGCCATCGTTGATGAGCTTCCTTATGTCGAACTCTTCTTATCAAACACCAATTGTTTATACAGGATAGTTGGCCCAGAATTTACAAAGAGCGGATGGGGCTTTGTAAGTATCAACATCAAACTTCCTACAGTGATTTTATGGCAATGCAACTCTAATTATTCGCTTCCGAAAGGTAATCCATTGTAGTTGTCATTGTCATTCATGGTTTCAGGCTTTCCAAAGGGACTCCCCTCTTGCAGTTGATATGTCAACTGCTATCCTCCAACTCTCAGAAAACGGGGATCTCCAGAAAATCCATAACAAATGGCTGACACACAGCGACTGCTCGAGTCAGGTCAACCAAGTGGACGAGAACCAACTTTCCCTTAACAGCTTTTGGGGCCTGTTCCTCATTTGTGGCATTGCTTGCGTACTGGCTCTTACCATATTCTGCTGTAGAGTCTTTACACAGTACCGCAGATTCAGCCCCGAAGATGAGGAAAGTGAGATTGAGACGATCGAACCGTCGAGGTCAAGTCGACGGTCCATCCGCTCAACAAGCTTCAAGCAGATTATTGACTTTGTAGATAAGAAAGAAGAAGAGATTAAGGAGATGTTGAAGAGAAAGAACAGTAATAGTAATAAACAACAGACTAGCATCCATAGTTTCTCAGATGGTCAAGCAAGTTCACCTTCCTAAGAGAGACAAAAATCCAAACACATTTTTGATTGGATCATTTGGAACTTCAAATATTTCTTTTTTATCTGTTTATATTATAGAATCTGAATTAATACAAAATTCATAAATCCAATTATCAGAATTCCATTGCCTTGGTTGATTTTCAATTTTCTGTAGGAAAAAAAAAAGGAAAATCAGAAATTGTTGGCCTCATTTTGTATTACTATCATACAACAATGAATTGTATAAGTTTGTAGTTAAATTTTTTCGATTCTCAAAGTTTTCACATTTTTTTATATTTATTCCAATATTTTCTGTCTTTCAAAATTCCATTGAAGTTAATTTAACAGTGTTGACACGTTGTTGAATTGAGTACAGTATCAATGGTACTGAAATATTTTTCTTTTTTATATTCAGTAGAGAATAAGAGAAATGTTATATCTTTTCCAAATCAAAAATTTTGAAGTAATGTTATGTCATTTTTATTTCGTTCAAGGAAAAAGCAAAAGCAAAATCTATTTTGTGAAATGTAATATATTAAATGATTAAAAAATAAAATAAATTATTTATAAGTGTTGATTAAATCATCAGAAATCAATTGATTAAAAAATAAAAAGTTAAAACCACGTCATATTTCTAATATGAATGGAGAACATTTGCCCATGTAAGTGAAAAAAGTTATTCAAACAAATAAACATTTTAATTTATTCAAAATAAAATATAAAATATGAGGATTGAATTATTATGAAAATGTTGAAATTGACATTAATTGGTATAAATAAATTTGATATCATAAAATAAAATAAAAATAATGGAAAAAAATCCTCCCATATGTATGTATTAAAAATTAAAATGTAGAATTTCATAAATATTGGAGGGTGGAGAAGTTTAAAGGAAAAATATTATGTATTAATCTAATAATTAAAATAGAATTTAAATTTGAATTGCACTAATTACGTTAGTATCATATCTTTATTTTCCTCTTATAACACAAAAAAGATAATAATAGAAAGAAGTAGAAGGTTGAGAAAATAAAAAAGCATCTAGAAATCAGTAGTGATAGGGTCCAAAAATGAATGTCCCTACCTTACTCAACCATTACCATAATGCCGGTCAACCGTTCCGTTAAAGTAGTCACTATTTCGTCGCTAGAAAGGTCTCATTGCAAGTTGAAACTGAAAATGGGAGCGCTTTTCCAAAAATATCGAAGATTATGAGAATTTATTAACCCAGGGTTTTGTTTTCTTTTTTTTTCTCATGGTCAAATCATCATAATAATAACATTAGATTGAGGTGGCCATCAAAAGTGAGGAACTATGACCCAGTTTTGCCCCAGAATGGCTAGACACAACTTTAGGCACAGAGTTCAGCGTCGCGTTTTGGTTTTGCGACGCTGCTTTTGTTGTTTCTGGGACAGACTTCTCATTTGTTCCCCCGGGAAACCTATTAGGTATCGTATGTTATCGCGTGCTCCCACCCCCGCCGTTCCTTCTGCCGCCGCTGACGGCAGTATTATAGCTTCTTCCAGGAACCTAATGCCCTCCCCTTTGTGTCATCCTAAGGACTCCGATTTGGTTCCTTTGAAGATCAGTCTCTTGGGTGATCCTCAAATTGGAAAAACTAGTTTTCTGGTCTGTTCTTAAACACTACAACTATATATCTAACATTATTTTTTCTTTCCATAATTTTCATATTTATGTTTTGAAGGCGAAATATATTGGAGATGAGAAAGATGAACAGGGAGAAGACCATCAGGAGAAAGGATTGAATTTGATGGATAAAACATTTGTCGTACAAGGAGCCAGAATATATTACAGCATCTGGGAAGTTGACGGTATCCCATTTTTTTTTCTTCAAAAAAGTTCAGGTTTTCATTTTGTTTACATATATATATATGCATCAAAACTGACAACTCGTTTATTTATTAATTGAAAATGCAGGAGCTGAGAAATCTCCGGATCATATTCCAAAGGCTTGCCAAGAATCTGTAGCAATTCTATTCATGTTTGATCTAACAAGCAGATGTACTCTAAACAAGTATGATCCTCAACCATTGACTCCATTCTCTAATCTCTATATTTCAATCAACAATGTCTTTCCTGGAACTTCAAAATCTGGGTAGTATTCTAAATTGAAGGGGTCTTTATATTCTGTGGTTTGCAGTGTCATAAGCTGGTATCAAGAAGCAAGGAAATGGAATCAGGTTTTCACTTCTGTCTTTTACTTTTTTTATCATACCATACCATTGTTGAAAACTTCATATTCCTGATCATGCAAAGTTTGATGATGCAGACAGCAATACCAATTTTAATAGGAACCAAATTTGATGAATTCATCCAACTTCCCATTGATTTGCAATGGACGATAGCCAGTCAGGTATATCTGTGTTACCATTCTTGTTGAAGTCTGAATCAATCAATCAAACAGAACAAATTCCACTTGTTTAATGGAACCATTTTAGGAACATTGGATAGTTGTATGTAAATACAGCTCTGTCATCGATGTTGAATTTTGATTTGTTATTTATGACAGGCAAGAGCATATGCAAAGGCTATAAATGCTACACTATTCTTTTCAAGTGCTACATACAACATCAATGTAAACAAGATCTTCAAATTCGTTATTGCCAAGTTATTTGATCTGCCATGGACAGTAGAACGCAATCTTACCATTGGAGAACCCATCATTGATTTCTAAATTTTCATTCTGTACACACACAAAAGAAAAAAAAAAAGCTGCCCAAATTTCCAAAGAGATTGATCCTTAGCCAACCGGTCACCAGATTTGAAGTCTTTTATTATTTGAAGTAATAATGGTCTAGTGATGATTCGAGTTGTTTGACGGAGCAGTACTGTTGGAGACTCCATATTCTCCACAGTTATGATAGGAGAAGGAAAAAGTAAGAAGCTGCAAGGAACTAAGCATATTTAAGGAAGTCCTTGTATTTATGTAACCTGCATCATACATAGTTATACCTTTGTTGATATCCCGCAGGCAAGTTCCAAGTTGTCGTAATATAATGATATTTAGTTCGACCCTCCCAAAAAATAATGATAGTTTGCAGGTTTGAGTACAAATCTCCATCTTTGCAATTTAGTTTCTTATTCTTAAGTTTCAAATGATATTAAAAAGAAAAAAGGTCTAGATGATCATTGGGTCAAAATGCAAATCGCTAATAAATAGTTTCATCGTATTCTACTGCTGATCAGTGCGTGATTCAGTTGAGCAAACTTGTCCAAGTAGTAAAAACAACAATGGGAAACCAATATTTTAAAGATATAATTATTTTTGCAAAGTAAAAGTGAAAATTTATGATAATACTTAATGAATCTATTAGAGGTTAAATAAAGGATAAATTCTAAATTTAGTGATTTATGTTTGTTTAACTTTTAAAAATTATTATATGATTACTAATGTTATCAATTTATTATATTATGATAAGTCTTAATGATATGATGCCAAGCTAATTTGACATGTTAATATCATCATTTCAGAAAATAATTTTTTAGGGGCGGATGAAATTTTAATTTTTTATAGTTTATATCTTTATAATTTGTAAATGATTAAATCAAATTTTTATAATTTTAGGGGGCTAAAGTGAAATTTTATATTTACTAATTTAAAATTTTTTTTAAAAAATTAAGGGCCTAAATAATAATTTCACATTTTAGGGGGGCCTATGCCAGCCCCCGGCTTCGCCCCTGGTTATGAAAGGGAGAAGAGAGAAAAAGAAAGAAGGAAAAGAAAAAAGAAAAAAGAAAAAAGAAAAATTGAGTTGCTTAAAAAGAAAACAAAGTATATGGTGATATTAACTTGCAGTCATACCGATTTAATAACCATAATGTAGTGATCATACAAAATTTTTTAAATATTTAATGAGTAAAGCGTAATCTTATGTTTTTTTAATAACTAAGAACACATATAGTATTTTAACTTCATCGACAATAAATTAGATAATTATTTTGGGTGTATTATTACATCAAAATCTACATGGTGGATCTTGAATTTCACATATGTAGATGTAAGCAACTATTTGTAGATGGTATGATTCGACACATTGAAGGCATGGGAGGGGACTCTTAGTTCTCTACTGTTCATTTAACTTTTAATAGCATAGAAATTATCGGGGGATTGGAGGTAGGCACAAATCTAAAGCCAGCGTCGACCATTTCAAACCTTAAAAATATTTCACAAAAATCCCCCATTTTCCATCCAATCCCTTCATTTTTCTGAAAATCTTCATCAAAGAACAAGAAAACCAAATTGAAAGAGATGGGAAGTCTATGCAAAGTGGTAGATACGCTGCTATTGGGGGCGTTCCTAGCGGCGTTTCTAATGGCTCCTCTAATATGTGCCCAGACAGTGTTGCCGGAAACCAGCTTCCCGGAGGCGCTAATTCACCTGAAACAATGCTACTCCGATGACTTCCAAGATTATTTGATGGCGGACAAGCCTCATTTCTTCGTGGCACTGGTTTGGTTGGAGCTTACTTTCCAATGGCCTTTGGCTTTACTTAACATTTATGGGATTCTAGCATCCAAATCTTGGTTTAACAACACTTGCCTAATCTATGGCGCCTCTGTTATCACCTCCGTGGTAAATCTACACACTCATTTACTCCATATATCAAACATTACGTAGCAGTAAGTAAATTGTTAACATGGAAGGGTGTGAAATTCAGAGTGCTGTATTAGGAGAGCTGATAGGATCGCACAAGGCATCAGAAAAATTGTTGCAGTTGTATTGGGTATTCATGGGAGCGGGTGTTGTAGCCATGCTACGGGGGCTGGTTCCACAATCTAGCAAGACTCCAATCATTGGGAAAAGACCAGCGGCTGGTATGGGTAGGAAGAAGAGGGCTTGATCCAGTCGGAGAAATAGAATGCCCCAACCATCCCATATCTCTTCTCCAATTTACTTTTTTATCATAACAAATTAGTATAATAAACTAAGATTCAGGTCAGTACTTTCCAACTAATTACTCAATAATACATTCTCGTCTTCTTTGGATTATATTAGTTGTCTAATCAGTGTATAAATAAAAACAATCTTGGTCAAATTGCTCAGCAGAACATGACAATAAGTAGGAGATGTATCATAAATTCAACAAAAAAGGGGTCATGTAGCAGGAAAGATTGAATGAAAATTTGTACAAGACTTTTTAAGTTGACAAGTTATCTTTCAAAATTAAACATTTGTTTTATTATTGTTTGAATCATCTTTTTACCTTATCAATAATGAGTGTGGTTTTCATAGGTAATGATCTTTTTTTTTTTTTACATAAAAATTTGGAACATTTTAACCATGCTTGTGTTGTGTGTATATATATTTTCGTGAAAATTCAAGAGTTAATAATGATGTAAATTTAAGATGAATATGCAGGGAGCCTCTATATTAGGTGGGATGGCGGAAAGCAACAGATAAGTTGATGAAGATTTGGTGTGCCAAAGGGCCCTCTCTGGCTACCAAAATATTAGAGGGCTTCTTTAATTTTACAATTACATTTTTCTTTTTTGATTTATAGATGCTATTGTCTGATTGTAAAAATATTACATTAGAAAGCTGAATATTTTGAGGGTTTTCGCATGATAACTATATCTTTAATTTTTAGTTCAATACAATTTTAAGTTTGGACTACATTTGAAGAATTAGGTGCTACTACTAATAATGAAACTTGGACTGGTGCATTTTTTTTTTTTTTACAAATTATAATAGGTGGCGTGTAGAATTAGGATAGAGTTTAGGTGTATCATCAATTGTCATGAAAGATAGTAAGTGCTCTTATATTTTAAATAATTACAAATGTTAAATGTTTAAAAGACAGAAATGGTAGGCTTATAAAGATAATATAAATAAAATTTTGTCTCCACAATCCACATGAATCCTTCTACAACAAATAATATTAAACTAAGGTAGTGACTCAGCTCAATAAATTAATAAATATATTTTTCCAAATACTAAAAAATGGGTTTCCGTAGCATTCCAAGTTTAATTTATTTAAAGTCGCGCACTTAAAAAAAAAAATGCCACCGATGTGGACGCTATCTTAATTAATTTCAATATAAACATTATTTTCTATTATTCAAGTAAAAAGATATATTGCTGAAACTTGCATGGCAGCAACATACATGCCAGCTGAATTTTTAATTTGCAAAAATATGTCAACAATGGTGTCACTGCGGACTTTTCCATTCCCAAAAGTTTTTGCCTTCGCAATTACGGTTGGGGGAACAACGAGATTTGAAGCATAAATTACTTGTCTTAATACTATAATTTTTGGACGTACAAGAAGTCAATCAACAAAGTAGACAGTTGCGAAGTTAGGGGATCTCACGACCCCACTTTCTAAAATTAAAAAATTTTCATTTAAATTTTTATAATTTATAAAATATTAAATTAATAATGATAAAATTATACTTTAACTCTCTAAAAATAAAATTTTAACTTAATCTTTAAAAAATCATATAGATTATTAAAATGGTAAAATTATATTTTTATTATAATAAAAATATACAATTTAATTTCGCGAAACAATTTTTTTTATTGCGCTGCTGAAAATAGTTTAATAAAAGGTATTAATATGTTCTTGTTTATGTAAGCCACCAACAAAATCTTTTTAAAGAATAAATTAGGAATGACAATGGAGTAGGATGAGGTAGATGTTTTTAAATCTATCACTGCTTCTCAATTGGCCGTTATGCTTCACCATTCATCCTGCTCCATTATCGATTTCTACATTTGAAAACCATTACCATCTCTATAGATGTTAGATGCATACATTTCTGTTCCATCCCATTTCGCTTTAATTTAATTTTTGCTAATTATTTTTCTATTTTCGATTTTTTTGAAATTAAGTAAATATTTAAGCATAAAACATATGAATTTTTTATATAATACATTATTACATTTTTATCCTTTTAATAGTTTTATATATACAAAGATGAAATGATAAATTTAGATACTGAAGTGCCGCGAGATGAGACAAGCAATTACTATAATTGCTTTACACCCCTTGTTCCAAGAAAAAAAAATTCACCCCACCCCACCTCGCATCCACTTTAAACAAAAATAACTCCATTTGAAGCAGATGGATAAGATATTCATCCAACTATTTAAGTTTAGCAAAAGATGTGCTGTGTGACATCTTTTCCGAATGGTTAATCCTTTTAATAGAATAATTAATTACCTTCAAGTAATTATTCATTAGCATGCACTTTTGGCAAGTGGGTCACTTTACATGGATAGTGATGAGGGTGAATTAGCCTAAATTAAAACAACATCATACATAAACATTTTAATTTGTTCATTTCTTAGTAATGTAGGATTACTCAACATTGAAAATTATCAACAATCTCTTACTAGTAATTAATTTTCCTTTCATAAAATAAAGAAAATGAATTCAAGATGGTATCTCTTGATTTGAATCATCAATTAGCGAATACACCTTAGAATTTTAATGAAATTGTTGATATCCGTAGATTGATCGTAACGTATATTAAAATTGAAGATACATCACACATAATTTTATTTATAACTTAATTTGAAGGTTTCTTATTCTTTTTTCACTTAGCACTAAAATGGCTAAGTGCTTATCTCTTTTTAATAAACATTTATAAAAGAAGCCCTTAATTCTTCTTATTGAAATGACACTTCTTATGTTTATGTAAGTAGAGTTCCTTTATTGTCTCCATTACTTTAGATAATGCATCGATCAATGAACTCCATTAAGAGTATTCAACTCATCATTTAAAACAACGGATTGCACTAGTTTTGTATATCACTTTCTATTTAGAATGAGATTTACTAGTGCTTCACAAACACATGCAAGTACTAGTTTTTACCCTTTGAACTTTATAATTAGAGGTTACTAATTAAAATTTAGGTTCCTATTGTTGGTGTAATAAGGGTTTTAATCCCATTCCTTTGTAGTACTACTTACCAAATCCCTTGGTAACCCTTTGGTTAAAGGATGTGTTAAATTGCTAAATGATTTGACATAAGTAATGGTAATTTCCCCACTAGAGATCAATTCTCTAATATAATCACATCTTATGTTAGTATGTCTAGATTTTCAGTTATATATATCACTATATGCTTTAGACATAGTGGTTGCACTTTGCAAAGCAAAGAAATGGCCGATATTGGTTGTGGCCACAACTTTATATCTAATAACAAAATTTAGCCATTATGTTTCTTTGCTTGCTACAACTAAAGCTATGAATTTAGATTCCATGGTTGAGTATTTCATATCCTGTCATATAATCCATCAATTCATTTGTATTATTCAATTCAATATCATTTCATCAAAACTATCAAGCAAAACACAACATTTGCTTAATCAAAACAGATGAACACATATAACTATATGATCACATTCATTTCCAATCACTATACCGAATCAGTCAATACATTTCCTTCAAAGAATTACTATCCCGATGAACTATAATAATAGATTTGGATACACGAGTAACTACACCACACAAGTAGGCACCGAAGTGCTTTTTAACAGTAGGCACTGATGTGTTGAACAGTAGGCATCGAAGTGTAGAGCAATGGGCACCGTAGTGCCAATCCCGTACAATCGCACAAATAAACTTATTGGAATGCAAATTGTATCTTATCCTATGTTCATCCGAGCTTAATATACATATCAGAACAATTATTTACAATTCAGTCCTTTCTCACCTCTATACCAATTTACATACAACTCCAAAGTATATTAAATAAATATGAAACATTTAGTTCTAGCACAAACATCACATTTAGGTATAAAACTATATCCTATAAACTTACCAGGTACAAACAATAATAGCAGAAGTGTTAAGGACTAGTCTGCAATTTTTTCTTTTCCTCAATTATCTATCAGTCGGTTCAATTCTTGATTTATATAGTAATTCATTTCAAATTTTAGTGCCAATTACCTTAAATCATCTTATTCAATGCATATGTCAACTTAATTTCAATTTTCACAAATTTCCCTAAAGTTTCACATTTTATTCAATTTAGTCCCAAAAATCGAAACTATCATATTTTCACATTTAAGCTCTGTTTTCAATTACATCCTGCTATAATCATCTAGAAACAATAATTACAGAAGTTTCGTATCAAATTTGACATATTTACATTTTAGTTCCTATTTTCAAAACTAACAAAATTCTCTTTACAAATTAGTCCTATTTCACATTTAAGCTTTCAATCAAACCATTTAACACCAAAAGCTTAAAAAATTATCAATGGAAACATTTTAAAACTTTAAAAATTTTATGAAATAGTCCTTGGGCTAGCTAGATTAAGCTCCTGAGATTTCAAAAACATAAAATTTAAGAAAAACATACTTCAAATACATTTACATGCAACGTTTGAAGGCTTGGAAGTGCTAAAAAAATGGCTTCCTATTCTATTTTTCTTATTTTTGAACAGTGAGAGGAAAGAATGGTTGAAGATGACCATTGTTTTATGTTTTAATGGTTGAAGATTACCATTGTTTTATGTTTTTAATATATTTTACTTAATTTTTAACATAAATATCAACATATATTTTAATTAAAATTCAAGCACTAACCATCCAAAATTAACAAGAAGGGTTTGTTTGCCTTTTATATCTTTGTACAATTAATAATTAAGCTTTTAAATAATAAAAAGTTTATAACGATTAACTTTTACAATTTAGTCTTTATACCCTAATTAACCACTCAATCAACAAAATTACCGAACTGAAGTTCAATATAACCTTATAATAGACTCGTATATATTAAAAAATAATATTTACTGACTCGACCATCAGAAAAAGGGATTTCGAAACTGTCATTTTCGGTACCACTGGAAAATGGGCTACTACAAAGGTTGACACTCGAACTAAGAATAAGTACATCATGAGTGTGATTTTCAAGCTCAATTTGTAAATGAGTAAAAAAAAAGAATTATTTAGTATATGATTTCGAAAAATGTAATGTGTTCTTCCTATATCCATTATAAGAAGGTGGCAATTTGGATTAAATTACATCAAATTGAAGTGAATCAAGAATCTTGATTTCTAGTCCACTTAATTTTGAAACTAGAATTTGTGACTCATGCACTTGATCCATAACATTTTAAATATTTTAAAATATTTTATGGTAAATTCAAAATATTTTAAACCTAAAACTTATCTGTGCCTTTCTTCTTGTTTTTGTATGAGTTCTAAAGTGCCATCTAGATTTATTTTGGTCAAGTCATGTCTCTATAGAGGTCATAAAGACAATTTGTATAAGAGTTCATTATGTAGCCACGACTAATGCACTTATATTCTTGGTATTTATTTCTTTCTTTGATAACATCTTTATAGTCTGTAGGTGTTGCTCCCACTCCCACTAAAGGACGTAAAAGATCTTCAATTCAATCTCCATGGATTTAGGATGTTGAGGACCAAATGGAAAGTTTTCGACTTTAGGAACAATTATAAATAAAAAATTCTAACTTAATGGAATATAGAGAATCGATTCTAAATTGCGTCCAATAAGATTTGAACCTATACCAAAGGTTTAGAAGATCTCTGTCCTATCCATTAGAAAATGGATGCTTTTCATTATGATTTTTTGACATTTTGACTTTTTTTCCTCTTGTTCAGTTTCTTTTCTTTTGGTTGGAAAAACTAAAGAACATGTGAAAAATTGTATTGTTAGGAATTGCGTATTTATTAATTCAATTCAATGATGCTAATGCAACGTTGAATTGAATTATAACTATTCAAATAGATAGAATAAATAGAATTCGAATATCGAGCGGGTAGCGGGAATCGAATCCGCATCATTAGCTTGGAAGGCTAAGGGTTATAGTTGACATTGATTCATTATTTTTAGCATGTAACACCCCTATACCATGTTCGACTCAAGGAACCTGATATAGAAATATTACATTTGGTGCCAAAGTAATTCTTGGCTAATTACTAATATATTTGAACATAAAAACAGACACTTGGAACATACTTAATATTTTTCCTAAGTACATGCCATTCTATTCAAAATTTTAAAATATACATTGTTGTTGCTTGAAGATGTGATGAGATGAAAGCTTGCAATCTCAAAATTCAAATCTTCAAAAATTTCTGTACCTAATCTGCGTACGGAAACAAATCGTACGCTAAGTATACACCCAGTGGTATTACTATAATTCAAATACTTAAGGTAAAAACAATAAATATGCACAATTAATCTTACCACTATTTTACTTTCAATAAATCATTCATGCATTTAAGCTTTAAATTTTCTTAGTAATATGTATCTTAAATAGCTTTTCTTCATTTTAATTTATATATCTTCTTACTATATCAATATTCATTTCATGCATTTCATCAATAACCATTTCATAAAATCATTATTTCACATATTTCATTTCTATATCTCAATTCAATAACTTATTCTATTTCATATCTAAAACCTTACAACATTAGTCTTTTAATAATTATTTAAACCAACATTTTTCAATAAAAATAATTATAATTAATTCATATGATTATATTCAATTAACTCATACACTATTTCATTATTTCCAATTCATTCTATTTTCATTTCTTATTTCGATATTTTAACAAATTCATGAACCTTAAGTTGATGCTTCAAATCTCATGTCTCAATTCAATTCACAATTCAACTCGTAATTTCTTTCTCATATTTTTAATAGTACGATCAATCAAATTTATTTAATTTTCTCATTTCAGTTATTCACCCTATTAACAAACCTGGACCTTGGTGGATACACGGATTCCAACCAAGCACACCAGTCCGACACATTGTGCCTAAAACGATACTCAGTACCTGATCAATGTATCAGAAACAGTATACGACACATAAAGTGCCTGAAACGATACACAAGGTGCCTGATACGACACATGAGGTGCCTGATACGACACATATAGTGCCTGATCAGCAAAGCTGATAAATTTCCGTACTCTTCCAATAATATGGCATGCTAACTATATCCGACTCATCCCGACTAGTTAATAGGGTATTCAAATCATATTTCTATTTCAAATTTCACTTTCAATTCAATCACAATTTAATTCAAATTCACTTTCCACTTTCTAATCAATATACAGTTCAATACAGATACATATTTTAGATATTCACATATAATCATACTTCGATTCAATTCAAACCACTTTTCAATCAATAGACTATTCACATATTCACACATATTCATAATTTAATTCACTTTTATTCAATTCATATTTTTAATTCATTTTCCAATCAAATTCAAATCACTAATTACTTTTCAATCAATATACATTTCAAATACTCACATATTTTCTTCATTCAATTCAATTTGATTCAATTCAAATCACTTTAGTTTCCAATCAATATACTTTCAAATATTCACATAATTCATAAATCAATTACTTAATTCAAATCACTTTTAATTTCCAATTTGTTCACGTTCAATTTCAATAGCCATATACATTTTTGAATCAATTTCATTCAAATCAATATTATCATTTTAATTGCTTACCTAATTTTACTTACCATGCATTTTAATTAAAATATAAAAATTAATAATAAATAGATTTGAATTATAGTAATACAAACCGTGATTCTCGTGTCTACTCCTCGTCCACTTTTTCTTTTCCTTTCTTCGTGGATGCCTTGGGTGCGATATTAGCTACGAAAAATTAAAATAATTTTCATAATCATTAATAAAATATTAATTTATGTCTGATTTTTAAATTTTCCTATTCAATTTTTATTCAATTTCTACTTTAAATTCAATTTGGTCTTAATTAAATTCACTTACTTTCCTATCTTAATTCATACTTTATTTCTACTCAAATTTCAACCAAACTTAGACATAACTATCTAAATTTCCTCATAAATACCTAATTTCGAAATTCTTGTAATTTAGTCCCTACAATGCAAAACTTATAGCTTACTTTACAATTTAATCCTTTAATCAATTCTAACTAGAATTTCTATCAATTAAACCCCTAATTCATCAATTTGTTCAACATGAACTATATTCAAAAACCTAAGAATTTCCAAAACTTCAACTTGATTTCAACAAAATTTTGTTCTAAAGCTTCTAAAACATCAAAATTAAATAAAAAAACTTAATTAACTTATCAATTAAAGCTTTAAGCTTCAAAACCTAGTTTTTCCTCTCTTTTTTCTTTTTTCTTTCCTTTCTCCCTGTTTCGAATTGCTCTCTGTTTCTTTTCTTCTTTGTTTTCTTTCTTTCTTTTTTTTTTTAATTTTACTTTATTATATATGTATTAGTTAACAACAACAACAACAACAACAACAACAACAACAACAACAACAACAATAATAATATAATATATAATATAATATAATAAATATCTATTTACTTAAAAAATAATTAAATAAATATATTACAAATGTATAAATACTATTATTAAATTTATATATTTTTATCAGCATACACTTGGCTTTTATTTAATTCAATTCATAATATGATATTTATAATAAATTAATTTAATAATAATTATTATAATAAATATTTTTAGCTTAAAATATAAGTAAATAAATAATTATATTACAAATGTTTACATATATTTATTACACATGTGTTTTATCATCACCCTACATTTGTCAATTATCTAATTTAATTTATAATTTAAAATCAATTAAATAATAATAATAAATACCTATTTAATAACAAATATATAAATTACAATTGTGCACACATATATTTTTACAATTGTATATTATCATCACCATCCACTTGTCCTTATTTTATTTCTTTCATAATATAATATAATATAATATAATTCTAATATAATTATTATAATTTAACATAATTAAATTTATAACTAATCTATTTATTTATATTAATTAAACATAGATTTTTGTTTTGTTTGCCGCCTCAACTTATGCTAAATGGTTTATTTTCCATTTTGGTCCTTTTTATTTTCTTTTAATCTATAATTTAATTTTTACCCTTTATTCACTTTAGTTCTTTTTCCTAATTACACTTAATTAAACTAAATTCACCTAATCAGAACCTAATTAGGCACACCACTAGTCTCATAAATATTTCTAATAATTATTTAAGAACCCATTTCACTAAAACAGAGGCCCGATATTGTACTTTTCCGATGCCCGTGAATTTTTGGTCATTATATAGCATCTCTAATTTAAAACTGAACATGAAATTTTGGTTTCATTCGACTCTTTTATGGAAGATGGATAAATAAAAAAAAATGAACTAAATAAAATACGATATAAATAAGATAAAGATAAGGCAGGAACAAAATGAAATAAGAATTCGGCCATAACATCTATGTTAGCTTTTCTGTCTGAATGCATTCAAAACAATTTGCTTTCTAGATGATCCTTGCACTTAGCACTACTCAAGTTTTAGAACTTGCCTTATTTGTTGGCATATTTGATTAAATTATTTTAGTTATTTACTTACATCTTTCTGTGAATTTTGTACAGTCAATCTCGTGATTATAATTAGAAAAAGAACGGGATAAAGTAAAATAATTTTTAAAGAATTGTAATGTGATTTACTTAGCAAATATGTATTTCTACCAACCACCTTCAAAGTTTCTAATACAATATAAGGTGTATCATCTTTTCCATCTAAGTTTATAAAGTTTTTGCTGTTAGCATCCACTTCATCAAACTTCTTGTTCCTACTCATTGCGAGACTCATTCTAAAACTCTTGTGTTTACCATCCACTCCATCTGCAGGTTTTTCCAACAAATACTCAACTTTTTTTTAAAGCACATCTAAATTTTAATTGATATTTCTAATATTTTTACAAGTGGTAACAATTTTTGTTATAAAGAGAAAAATGTAAATAATGAAAAGCACCTACATTATTTACTTTTTCTATAATAAAGTAGAAATTTAAAGACTAACAACCTTTATACCTGAATTACTTTGTAAGATGAGCAACATGTTTAATATGATTAGACAAGATAATGAGCGAAAAAAGAAGTTTGAAATTTTTCTTCTCCTTCAAACTGGAACAAATGAAAATATCTAAATTTGTTCATTTTTTTATTCTTCATTTTGGATTGTAAATAAAATAAATTGCTTTCAAGTGTGATATGATCAATGGACAATATTCTTAATTTTTACCATCAACAATATGATTATTATTTAGTAAAAAAACAAGCTTATTATTTAATATTAATTTCGTCATTATACACAAATATCCAATATTATTTTCGCTGCAAAGACCAAGAAACCAAAATTGACTGATTTTGCTACAAAACACAATTTTATGTCGTATTTTAATTGCAAAGGCGCCGGCGAATAAGGAAAAAAGAAAGAAATTCGCCCAAGTTTCAAGACTAGTAATTTTTTATTCCTTTAGTCAAACATGGCTGCTGTTTCTTCAGTATTCACCTACCACCCCATCAAATGATCGAATATATATACAGGCAATCAATTCTTAAGTTCGCAGTAGAAAAAGTGGACCACCATAACTGAAAAAGAAAAAGAAGAGATGGGAGTTTTAGGCAAAGTGGTGGATGGGATTCTATTGCTAACATTCGTGTCCATGTCGGTGGTGCCAGCGTGCTTGGACTCCCAGGTACTTTTGCCTAAAGCCCTTTTCCCCGATGTGCTGGGTCGTGTATATACATGGTATACGACAACATACCAAGATTATTTGCTGTTGGACGAGCCTCATTTTTTCATGGCACTTATGAAATTGGAGCTTGTTTTAGTATTGCCGCTCGCTATACTTAACACTTATGGCTTGTTGACCTCCAAGCCTTGGTTCAACACCACCTGCCTCATCTTCGGTTCTGCTCTTGTTACCTCCACGGTAAATTAAATCTTTACTTTTCTTCCTTGCATTAAATATTACTATTTTTTTCTTTTTGGTAAATTATAAAAAGAGAAAAAAATTCTAACAGCAATACGACTAGTACGATTCGAACTCAGGTCATACTTAAAATAATAAACACTAAATACTCCAATTCAAATATTATTACTTTTCATCTCTAGTCTTCAACTACTGTTCTAACACCTCTGCTCTCGAATCCAATGGGTTTCAATCCATCCCGATTCTATATGTTTTCTTTTTAAAAAAAAATTAAGTTTCGAGATAAGACAAATCAATTTTTCAATTAAAATTTTTAAGGTGGGGTTTAGGTCTAATCTGCTTATCCCGATATATGTTTACAAATATACTCATATTTTTATTTTTTCATAAAAATATTAATTTTATAAGAATTTATAACATATATTTTAATTTTATATTTTTTTATTAATTTTAATATTACAAAAAATAAATCAATATTTAAAATTTTGAGATCAATCGTGGCAGGGTATGGAAACTATTTCAACGTCAGGTTGGGATCACAATTAAAAAGTCTTAATAAAATGGGATGATATATATATAGGTATTTGAACTTGACAATTTGTACTTATTTAATATTTAAAAAAATTTTTGGACACTGGTATATCTAAACTTAAAAGCCATAAGTCAATTTGGTGCTTTTTTAAGTACGTGACTAATATCTTTTAAAAAGCTGATGTGGTGTTGACGACCAATAGCATGGTGACATGTGATAATTTTAAAATAAAATTTAATTTTTTTGTTAGGTGTAAACATGTGAGGTTGCCTGTGTCATCATGCTATTAGTTGTCAGTGTCACATCTGAGTATCTTAAAAAATACCAAATTGACTTATAGTTTTCAAGTTCATGTACCAGTTAAATAAAAAAAATATCAAATAGATATAAATTGTCAAGTTCATGTACATTTGTATATATTAACCCTAATAAAATCAGCTCTTGGATGAAATCAAAGTAAGAGATAAAAAAATTTTAGTCGGAGTGAGCAAAGAGTTGCTTTGTAGTCATTTCTACTCCAAACCGTCCATAACCGGTTTGAGTTATTATTTTAAGAATAAAATATAAACTTTATAAATATTAATAAAAAATAATTTATTTTATATTTAGACTTTACAAATAGAATCTTGGGGTTGACAAGTATTTTATAAGGATATAGTAAATTATTAGAAAGGCTGAATGATAATTTTTTAAAATCACTTGTGAAATAAAAAAAAATTATATTGACACCGTGCCAAATACTAACCTTATTTTTAATAATAAAATTACTTTAAAAAAAACCTTTATAAAAAATGGGGTTTCGGTCTGCTCTGACGACAGGCTTACACGAACAATTTAGATGTGAATCTTAATTTTAATGATTGTATATATATGTGTAAACATTGGTTTGCAGCTAATTGATGTTATATATATTGTTAAAGAGGATCGGAATGTTGAGTGTTCGAACCGATGAGTTAGTGTTAACCAAGCTTTGATTTCAAGTCAATTCTTCGATGATATATAGTTTTGAATATCTTTCTATTTTTCTTAAGTCGTCGTTAACTATATATAAAATGCAATTAACTTTTACAAACATTTCAATTCTAACACTTAGTTAAACTCTATGGTAAATTTCAGACAGCTATGGTGGGAGACATGCTGGGATCCGACAAGCCATCAGCAGGTAAATTGGCATCGATGTACTCCCCTTTTATAGGATTTGGGTTCCTAGCCATACTGCGAGGGCTGCTTTCGGAATCCCCCAACGCTTCCAAAACCATTGCCAACGGACCAACGTCGGCTTTGAAAAAGAAGGCCTGAAGTTGACACGACTTATAAAACATCATCTTCTTCCTTGATATGCGATATCCATGTTACAACAATAAGGATCAAAATTCAAAGTAGAAAAAATTACAAATACTACTAGCAATCTAATAGTATTTGTAGTTGTTTCTTTGTCATGTTTAGAAAGTTTTATTTTAAAAGGTGTGATTATGAGTAATAATTTTAATGCATTGCCTTTTTTTTTCCTTCTAACTTATAATTATAAACCATTTCTTTCTATAGAGTAAAGTTCATTAATAAAAAAAACAATATAAAAAATAAACAAACATATAGAATGAAGATTTTAAGTCTCAATTCCTGAATACTGATACAATGTTGATCCAAAGATAGAGAAAACAAAGAGAACTGAAGAAGATAACACTAGAGAAAAGACCATTCAATATTCAGCAAAACCGATGCTCCCTTGCCTTGGCTGTTAAAAGGCAAAAAAAAAAAAAAAGTTGCACGGAGTTTGAAATTCGGTTTGGGTGGTCACTTAGACCAAATCAAGCCAAAACGCAGCATTCCAAACATGTTACATGGTAACATGTGATAGGAAGAATATGTAATGTAAGTGTTACATGTTTAAAATACAAAAGTGACATGTGACTGAAATATGATGATAATTTATGCTTGAATTTAAGATTAAGAAGTTAATGAATAAGAGATATGAATAGTGTGTGAAATGCCCTGCACGATGCTAGTTAATAGTCCTGGGGCCATGCGATACTATGAAAACGAACTAGACTATTCGATATGTGAAATTGAGATGCAAACACGCTGAGGGTACTCTGATATGTTAATTTATGAAACATGACTAGTGTAACAACCCATTTTTTAGTAGTGTCAAACATAGTGATTTTGGGACCACAATTCCGTCGTGTGTGCCAATTTTGGCCCAGGCAAATAAACAAAAAGTAAAATCCAAATAATCAAATAAAAAGCCCAAATTTTAAGTCTATTTACAACATATGTATGACCCAAACAATTAAAACCCTAGCCCAAATCCTAGCCCACTATCTTAAACATTTTCAGCAAACAAAAAAACCTACCCACCAAAGTTTTCAGCCGCCACTCCCCCCTCAGCCTTGGTCACCACGCGCGCCACCTTGCCTCCTCGCGAGCCAACCACCGGCCTTCCACGCCTCTGACACCTGCAACCAAATCAAATACAACAACAGAGAGCATGCAGAAGAAATAAATAGCAAAAAAACAAAAAAGAATAGAAACAGGGAGTTGCTTAACTTGGCTATAAAAGCCGAATCACTTTCTTTGTAATTTTTTTTACACACACATTTGAATCAAAAGAACAGAACAAAAGTTTAAGGTTGATCTCGATATTCTTTTATTTTGTTTCCTACTCGTTTTTTGTTTCTTTTTATTTATATTTTTAATACAAAAACATTTTTAAAAAGTGGGCATAAAATAAATAAAAGGGAGGAGAAGAGGCCCTCACCGGAGTCGCCTTTGTCGTTGGAGGTCTCTCCTCCGTCGTCGAGATCACGTCGTTTAGGGAGGGGAGAGACCCTTCACCTTCGCGCTTTTTGGGCTGAAGGCTTGGCTTTCGGGGACGCCTTAAACAGGGGCTAGAAAGCCCGGCTCGCACCGCCCAACCACCGCCTGTGGTGGCGCCGTGACAACGGCGGCGATGATGGGTTTCAAAACCCTAGCCACAAGGGAGAAAATGGGATGGAGAGAGAGCAAAGAAGCTCTCTATTTTGTTTTTTTTTTTAACTGGGGGCTGGAAATGAAATAAAAAAAGGGTTTTGGTTTAAAAAATATGATGAAATGACACCGTTTCATGAAACCCCCCAGGCCTCAAAACGGCGTCGTTTTGGGGGAGGAGCGGTTCGACTCGACCCGATTGGGAAGGATCCACACGTTTTTTAAAGCCAAATGGAATATTTTCGCAATGGGTCCTTCTGTTTTACCTTTTGATTTCAATTTGGCCCCTTTTATTCTTTCTTTTGTGTTTTTAATCTGACCCCGTGGATTTTGCGCTAGTCGCATTTTGGTCCTGCTTGAAATAGTGCGCATGGGGGTTGGGATATTCTCCCAGTAGGTCCCCTTTTCTTTGCGTGTGTTCAATTTGGGCCCTATTTACTTTTCTAATTCATCTATTTAATTTTGTTTTATTTTTGATTCAATCCTTAATCTTTCTAATATCAAACTGATTTGTATATTTTTCTTATTTATTATTAAAAAAACATATATTTTGTTTCAAATAGTTTTATATATTATTTATTTTAGATTTCTTACATATTAGTTCTCTTAAAACTATTTTATGTATCATTTATTTAAAGTGGATTTATAGTATTCATTTCAAATTGTTTTATTGTATATTATTTTAGATTATGTATATATAGTTTCTTAACTAGCTACTTCAAACGATTTTATTACATATTATTTTAAATTATTTTATATATTATTTATTTTACATTTTTATGTATATATTATTTATTTTAAATTCTTACACATCATAGACTTTAAATTTTCATATATCATGTAGTTTAAACTATTTTGTATGTTATTTATTTAAAGTTTTTTTTATACTGTTATTTCATATTTTATTATTATTTACTTTAAGTTTTTATATATGTATTATTTATTTGAGACTATTTTTTTATTTATTCGTTTAGAATTGTTCTTATACATTATTTATTTTAAACCATTATCTACTTGAAATTGCTTTATATTATTTTATTTCATTTTCTTTGATTGTTAATATTAGTATTTAAATAATAAATGTTGTATGATTATGGCGATTGTGTGTACTTTAATTCGTTTATTTCATATTTTTGCATTATTGTTTTTCATTCGTATAATGTTGTGTTCATGTATCATTATTCTATGCTCATTACCATATTTTTTTCTTCATATCATCGCCTTATGAATTAAACCCCAACACATTTATCCAACTTGGATCGTTTTATTTTATTTCAAACAAAATAAAATGTATGTTGTTAAATATCATACTCGCTATATTTCAAAACGAAATTTTAAAATAAGGCAATATTTCGCGTTTTGGAACATCGAGGAATTATGCCCTAACTTACGGGGTTTCGATTCTCTCTTTGATTCTAAATAGCCAAATATCCTTTTGAGTTTTAAAATACATGGATTTCCAATTAAAATTAAAGACAAACTTGCGCTCGGGAGTTCATGGTATTGTGTCCTAACTTACGGGATGTGATACTCCGATACCTCGAGACGAGAAAATCTTTAGCAATTGTTTTGATTAAACTCAAGCATTTTAAAATCGACATTAATAAAAAGATCGTACCTTAAATCCGTTCCCGATTTTCAACTTTCGACTTTAGGATAATAACTAAGCAATTTGGTACTAATTTTGGGCGTGACGAGGGTGCTAATCCTTCCTCGCACGTAACCGACTCCCGAACCCATTCTCTCGAGTTTCATAGACCAAAAACACCGTTTTAATAAACTAAAATGTTTTATTAAAGCAAAGGTGATCCAATCACACGTAATAAAGATCGGTGGCGACTCCCGTTTTAATTTTCATTTTCAAACAAAGTCGATTCCCGTTTTCAAAAAATGGTTTCGACAGTGTGAATTGTTAAATATTATTTATTTAATATTTATAAAGTTATATAAGTTTTGTATTAAGTTATGGTTTGGTAATTTTATCGTTTGAATAGTTAATTAAGAAAAAAGACTAAATCGTAAAAATTATAAAAGATGAAATTGAGCTAAGGCATGACTGTACTATGTTGTTATATATTAACTGGAATGGTTAATTAAATTAAGTTATGTTTTAGATCAAGAAATTCAACAAATGGAGGACGTACAAGGAAAATGAAAAATTGTCGACTAGTCCCTATTAGCTAAACTACTACGATTTTTTTAGGTAAGTTCATACAGTATAATTTAATTGTTTATGCTAATGTGTTATCTTAAAATTATTAATACTGATTGTTGGTATTGAAATTGTGTTATAATGTAAGATAAATCCTAATGAAATTAGTAAAAATCTCTTATACAAGGTAATGAATTTTGCCCAAGTTCCAAGCACTTGCATATGTTGCGGACTTGAGAATAAATGTTTAGGTTCTGAGCTCTTGTATATGTTGCAGACACAAAAATATAGAAAAATTAGGCCCTAGCTAGGCTATTCATCGTGTAGGTTTAACTCTAACGGGTAACCAGGAACTATTATTTCCACTTGTATACAGAGTTCTTTTATGAAGTTTCATTAGGTAGAATTGTGATTGAAGTTCTAGAGATAGGCCATTTGAGATTGGCTAAGTGATGATTATGTTTTGATTATGAGATCTAAGTTGGTTTGATTGAAAATGAGAATGATTATGGTTATTCATGTGATTGAACTCAAAGTCTTATATATTAATGATGTGGTTTCAATCTTGATAGGTATATTTATATTTCATAGTCATTTTACATGTCATACGAAATTGAGGTAAGTGAATGTTTATATTGTAGCGACGTAAAAATTTCGCTTTTGATCGCTAATTGAGGCGATTATTTGAAATTTTAAAAAATCGACTTTCGATTTTATTAAAAAAGGGAGTCGCCACCGATCTTTTTTCTAGGTGTGACCGGACACCTAATAAATCATCCTTTTTTAGAAAAGAAAACTTATTCTTGCACAAAAATGAAGGCCGAATTTAGGTCTACGTCAAAAGCCAGAGTAACGTTGGGTTCGGGAGTCGGTTACGCGCGAGGAAGGTATTAGCACCCTCGCGGCACCTAAAATTGGTATCTTATTAAACACGTGTTGTCTTGATTTTCAAAAATACGAATTCAATTTGACATTTAAGTGTGATCTAATTGAAGGAAATGAGAAGTTGTAAGTTTTTGGTTTTTAAGAAGGATATCCCGTTTTTAACACGAGCCGACTAACTTCATCCAACATAACGATGAAATCAATGACTTAATGTTAAAATCGGTACATTGCCTTATTCTTAAAATTAAAATGTAAAAAGTTTCTAAAATGATAGTAAAAAAAATCTAAGAATATTATTGTAAAAAATGCGAATAGTGATGTGAATAATATAAAATATTAAAATATCTAAATATTAGAATAATAATAATTAATATTGACAAATAAAAAATAAAATAGAAATAAAAAAGTGTACTTAATATATATATTAGAAATAACAATGATGTTTAAAAATAATACTATTAATAATACTACATAAATATGTACATATATAAAAAATAAATACGTGATAATATTAAAAATATGTACATAATATAGTGTAAAAAATACATACATAATATAATTAAAATATATACATAAGATAACATGTAAAAATATATATATAAATAATATAGTATTAAAGATATATACATAAAATAGTATAATATATATATACGTAATATAGAATTTAGAATATACCTAATATATTAAAAGAATATATATAATATAATATTAAGAAATATAATAATAACAAAAAAAGAGAGAGGGAGAGAGTGGGTGATTTCCGGCCACAAGGCCGGCCACCGTCCGGTCACCAGACCGCCGCCGGCCGCCTGACCTTAAAAAAAACTTTTCGGTAAAAATGGATAAGCTTCCTCCTTTTATTTTTACTTTCGGATAAAAGAAACAAAATAAGATTGAAAGAAAAAATGATAAGCAAACAAAGAACTTAAAACGAGAATAGACGAAGAAACCTCTTTTGCTTTGATCTTTGATTAATCTCCAAAAAAAACTATTTTCTCCAAAAACTAGCCTTTACAATAACTCTTCTCATTGATTACTCTCAAAAAACCTCTCAAAAATCCTTTACAATAACTTTCTCCCCCAAAACTTCTTCCTCCCTTTTAATACAAAATATGAGAAGGCTTATATAGCCATTTACAAAATATTTTTTATTGTTTATGTCTTCATTTGTAGGTACAAGTGGTCGTGGAGTGTGGCTAGTGGAGTAGGTAGTGGAGCAAGTGTGGCTAGTGGAGTTGGTGGTGGAGCAAGTGTGGCTAGTGGAGTTGGTAGTGGCAAAGGCTAGGATTTAGTTGAGAAAAGTTTAGGTTGTGGGTTAGGTTTTTTTTATTTTAATTTGGGCTTAGGGTTTGGGCCATTGGGGTTTTGATGTAAATTGGGCTTTGGGTAGTTAAGATTTTGGGTTTTGGGTTTAATTTTGGTGGGTTAGGTAAGGCTAAATTGGGTTTTGATGTAAATGGGTTAAAATTGGCCTACAACAGCTGCCCCTCTTTGCTTATTATCGTGTAACGGGAATAAAGCAAAGACACAAAGAAAGGCCAATTTTGCCCGGTCTTACTAAGTATGGACTTCTTTGGTGCTCTTCTCATCCAGGTAGTCTCTTTCCAAACCACTGTATCTTGTTTTCTTGATCAAATCTACTGCATCTTCTGATATATGCCTTGTAGATTCGATCTACTCCAATGTGACTCCAAAAAGATAAGATTTACAGCTTCAATCTGTTCTTCCATTGCTTTAGTCAGATAAAGTTTGTGGTCTTCTCTTCTGCAACTTTTTGAAAGGCAAGATCTGATATCCTCAATCAGCTCTACTGCAACTTCAATTAGCTTCACTGTAACTTCAGGGATATAAAATCTGTGTCTTCGATTAATTCCAGTCTTTATTCTTTACTCGGTATGTGATCCTGAGCTTAACTCATTTCTCGCAATATGAATTGACTCTTTAAAACTAGACATTAAAAACAGAAATTGAAAATAGCTCAGCACGTGAGCCAAGGCTCAACTCACTTTTCGCAAAATGAGTTGATTTTTAAAACAAAATTTGTAAAACAGATTTTGAAAATACCTCGACATGTGATCCGAAGCTCCACTCACCTCTCGCAATATGAGTTGATTTTTGAAAACAGAGATCAAAATTACCTCAGCGTGTCCTGAGGCTCAACTCACCTCTCACAATATGAGTTGATTATTTTGAAAGACAAATTGAAATTACCTCAGTGTGTCTTGAGGCTCAACTCACCTCTTGCAATATGAGTTGATTTTTTGAAAGACAGAAATTGAAAATACCTCAACGTGTCTTAAGGCTCAACTCGCTTCTTGCAGTATGAGTTGAATTTTTTTGAAAGACAGAAATTGAAAATACCTCAACGTGTCTTGAGGCTCAACTCACTTCTTGCAGTATGAGTTGATTTTTGAAAGGCAAAAATTGAAAATACCTCAACATGTCAGTCAAGGCTCAACTCACCTCTCGCAATATGCGCTGATTTTTTTGAACCGTAGAAATTAAAGAACAGAAATGGAAAATACCTCAGCGTATGACCCGAAGCTCAACTCACCTCTTGCAATATGAGTTTGTTTTTTAAAAACAGAAATAAACATCAAAATACCAGAACATGTCGTCTGGTGGAACTCAGGTGTCTTTCATTGATTCAGTACAGCTAACATCATATCCTCTTGCTCTGCTGGAATACCTGTATATATCATGCCTGATGTTATCATGATATGCACATGTTGGTTTTAAATACCTTTATGCCTACATGATTATGCTATGCGCCTTGGGCTTGTTTGTTATATGTCCTTTTCCGTCATGATTTTTGATGATCTATGTTCATTGCTTTGACTCTTGACTTTCTCTTCAGGCTCTGTACCCGTCCTCAAGCTTCACGAATAATCTGTGTTTCTCAGATATCGCTCTTTTGCCCCTGGTTGAGCTTTGTCCTTGCGTTGAGGCTCAAATTCTTACCCGGGTAATGCTTAACATTTCTTTTGTTTAGAGTATGTCATCTCACTATTTATCATGTAAATGAACCGCATAATGAGATGCATGAAAATGGTCAGGTAGGGACAAAAGGATACCTCACATTTATTCATTTCAAATGTAGCAAACAAAGAAAGTTAACCAATGATAGTAAAAAAAGTATCATAAAGAGAAAAGGGATTGCATTCAATGAATACAAATGCTCTAAATATTCAATGCATGAATTCCTCCACGTTCCTTAATCAAGAATCTTTTCGAGCATGGCTTCTTGCGTAGAAGATTTCGAGCTTTCAGAAATGCTTCAAATATTATAGTCTCACTATTTGACCCACCGTTCAAAACGCCTTACTTTTTAAGCCAGTGCTTGCTTCATTAGAACGCCCTTTCAGGTTTTCATCTTAATCGTTTGTGTTTAATCAAGACGCCCTTTTTGGGTTTTCACCTTGATCACCCTTTTTTTTAAGATGCCCTTTTCGGGTTTTCATCTTGGTTTCCTTTTTCAAGCAGAATATTTCTTTACAGCATCTGAGTTCACTAGATTCGGTAACTCCTTCCCATCCATCTCGGTAAGAATCAAAGCTCCGCCCAAGAATGCCTTCTTTACAATGTATGGACCTTCCCAATTTGGCGCCCATTTTCCTCGAAAGTCTTTTTGTATTGGGAGAATCTTTCTCAGCACGAGTTCTCCTTCGTGGAATTCTCTTGGCCGTACTTTCTTATCATGGGCTGCGATCATTCTCTTCTGTTACATCTGTCCATGGCAGATTACCTTCAGACGTTTTTCTTCAGTAAGGTTTAACTGGTCATATCGAGCTCGAACCCATTCCTCTTCTTCTAGGATTGATTCCATTAAGACTCGTAGAGAGGGGATCTCAACTTTGATGGGTAGCCCAGCTTCCATTCCATAGACCAGAGAGAAAAGAGTTACTCCCGTAGATGTCCGCACAGATGTACGATATGCATACAAAGCAAATGGTAGCTTCTCGTGCCAGTCTTTATATGTCTCGGTCATTTTCCCAATAATCTTTTTAATATTCTTATTGGCTGCTTCAACAGCTCCGTTCATCTTTAGGCGATAGGGTGAGGAGTTATGATGCTTTATTTGGAATTGCTCACACACTTCTTTCATCATCTTGTTGTTCAAATTCAATGCGTTATCTGAAATGATTCTTTCAGGCAAACCATATCGACAAATGATTTCCTTTTTCAAAAACCTGCAAACTGCAGTCTTTGTCACATTGGCAAACGATGCGGCTTCTATCCATTTTGTGAAGTAATCAATAACCACAAAAATGAATCGGTGTCTATTAGAAGCTTTTGGGGAAATTGGCCCTATAACATCCATGCCCCACATAGAAAAAGGCCACGGAGAAGTCATGACGTGAAGAGGCAAAGGGGCTACATGAATTTTATCACCATAAATTTGACATTTGTGGCATTTTCGTGCGAAATTAATGCAGTCACTTTCCATCATCAGCCAGTAATATCCGAGTCTCATAATCTTCCTGGCCATAGTGAAACCATTGGCACGTGTCCCGCAAATTCCCTCATGGACATCTTTAAGTATTTTTCTGGCTTCAATAGCATCTACGCATCTCAAGAGCACCTGATCTTTTCCTCTTTTGTACAGGATGTCCCCATCAAGAACGAATCCCGCGGCCATTCTTCTGATTGTTCTTTTGTCGTTCTCATTTGCTTGTTCGGGATACTTTTGATTCTTGATATATTCTAAGACATCATGGAACCATGGTCATCCATCTGGCTCTTTTTCAATGCTGAAACAATGTGTAGGAACTTCATATATGCTCATTTGAAGAGGCATTATTTCTGTTTCTCTATTTGCTTTGAACATTGAAGCCAAAGTAGCCAGGGCATCAGCCAATTGGTTTTCTTCTCGTGGGAGGTAATTAAAAGTTATTTCTTCGAATTCTTTAATCAATTCTGCCACTAGATCACTGTATTTAACCAGTTTCGAGTCTCTCACTTCCCAATCTCCACGGATTTGGTAAATCACCAAGGCTGAGTCTCCGTATACCTCTAAAGTTTTAACGTTTCGTTCAATAGCTGCACGAAGTCCCATGATACATGCCTCATATTCCGCTATGTTATTAGTACAGAAGAAGTTCAGCCTGGCAGTGAGTGGGTAATGGTTCCCTTCTGGCGATACTAAGACTGCTCCAACCCCATGCCCCAATGCGTTCGATGCACCATCAAAGCTCATCTTCCATGACTTCTCTTTTGGTGACTTGCATTCTTTTTCTGTAATGCACATCAAGTCTTCATCTGGGAAATCAAATCTCAATGGCTCGTAATCCTCCATTGTTCGAGTTGCTAAGAAGTCAGCTATTGCACTTCCATTTATCGACTTTTGGCTCACATAGGCGATGTCATACTCTGACAGTAAAATCTGCCGTCGTCTCATTCTTCCTGAGAGTGCAGGTGATCCCATCATGTACTTTATTGGGTCCAGCTTTAAAATTAACCATGTTGTATGATACAACATATATTGCCTAAGTCTCCGAGCTACCCAAACCAGAGCGCAATAGTATTTTTCAATAGACGAATACTTTACCTCGTATTCAGTGAACTTTTTACTGAGGTAGTAGATCACCTTTTCTTTCTTTCCTGAATCGTCGCGTTGCCCCAGTACGCAACCCATTGAATTTTCGAACACAGTCAAATACAATATCAATGGTCTTCCCGGAGTTGGCGGTACTAGCACTGGAAGACTAGACAAATATTGTTTTATCTTATCAAAGGCCACCTGGCATTCCCCATTCTATTCTCCCGGGTTATGTTTTCGAAGGAGCTGAAAGATTGGGTCGCATTGGTTGGTAAGTTGAGCGATGAATCGAGCGATGTAGTTTAACCTCCCTAAAAACCCTCTGACTTCCTTTTGCGTGCGCGGAGGTGGTAACTCTTGAATGACTTTTATTTTATCTAGATCAACCTCGATACCTCTTTCACTGACAATAAAACCCAGCAATTTTCCTGAGGTAGCCCCAAACGTACATTTTGCCGGATTGAGCTTTAACTGGAACTTTCTCAGTCTATCAAACAACTTCTTCAGGTTCACTACATACTCTTCTTCCCCTCGAGATTTAACAATCATATCGTCGACATAGACCTCTATTTCTTTATGCATCATGTCATGGAATAACGTCACCATAGCCCTCTGATATGTTGCCGCAGCATTCTTTAGCCTAAATGGCATCACCTTGTAGCAGAATGTTCCTCTCATTGTTACGAAGGTAGTTTTCTCTATGTCCTCAGGGGCCATCTTGATCTGATTATACCCCGAGAATCCATCCATGAAAGAAAATAATGAATGTTTTACTGTGTTATCCACTAACGTATCAATGTGTGGTAAGGGAAAATTATCTTTAGGACTTGCTCAATTCAGGTCACGATAATCTACGCACATTCGTACTTTGCCATCTTTCTTTGGTACCGGGACTATGTTAGCCACCCATTCTGGATATTTGGAGGCTTGTAGGAAGCCAGCATCAAATTGCTTCTTAACTTCCTCTTTTATCTTCAACAACATCCCAGGCCTCATCTGTCTTAGCTTTTGTTGAATGGGCTTGCATTCTGGCTTTAATGGGAGCTTATGGACCACTACATCTTCATCCAATCCTGGCATGTCCTGATATGACCATGCAAATACATCTTTGTACTCGTGGAGCAAAGCAATAAAATTATACCTGGTGCCCCTTGAAATAGTAGTCCCAATATTCACTTCTTGCTTCCTTTTTTTAGTTCTCAGATTTATTGTTTCAACAGACTCTTGATGAGGCAAAATCTGTTTATCCTCTCGTTCCACCATTCTTAGCAAGTCAGGAGACGAGACATAGTCTTCAGCATTTTCTTCGGCTTCGAATTCTCCTAAACAAACAGCCTTCTCAAAATCGATTTCAGGACTCGTAACGGGTTTGTTCATGCTGTTGACATCTGAGCACCTGAAAGTTGAATAGAGAAGGAAACTATAGAGGGGCATCCAAGTATTGGAACCAACAAATGAAATGTTATGGTATGGCATGAGGCAAATGTCAGGATTGGCTATGAAATGAGAAAATGATTATGAAATTAGTGGTAATGTAAAAGATCATGACAAAATGCATCTTCATTGATATTCATTTGAATGATAAAAGAGTGAATGCAGGCTCTTACAAAAGAATTCTATTATATCTAAGGACATAACAGAATGTTAACGTTTGAGTATTACTCTGAAGACTTATAAACTACAAGAAGATCCTCGGCAGTCCAATTGTTCAACCTGAAACCCAAGGGACAAGGGCGTATTCTTGAGACATCTTTACTTTCATTAGCTCCTTTGTCAATGACATTTATACTGACATTCTGAAGACCCCTTTCAATTAATAACAGCGTACTTTGTATATTATCCTGTCTGGGGTATATCATTCCTGCAGATGTAAATGTTTTTGACAAAGGAGGGTCGGTTATGGGCTCCTATTCTATTTCTCAGCCCAAAGTTCTCGCAATCCTTCTTTCCTGATCTTTCTTCCACTGCCTTCTTCTTTGACGCATGTCTAGCTGGAAACCTAAACCGTATCGGGCCTTGTGGTGCACTGGCTTTAGAGCCCTGACTATTCCTTGCAGGTACCTTCCCAAACCTTTCCTTACTCGGGCTCCCTTTCCTACAGTCAACTTGACACCCATCTTGGTATTTCTCGACAGTTTTGGCTCGAGAATTCTGTTTCCCTCAACGACGAATGTGGCATTGACCAATTCAAGAGATCGGAAGGAACATTTCATAGCATGTTTACTAACTTCAATATATGGTGCGTCGGTAGAAATAGATGCTACAATGTCTTCTTCTCCCTCGACAGTGACCAAACAATCATCCATGATAAATTTCACCTTTTGATGGAGGGATGATGGGACTGCTTCAGCAGAATGGATCCAAGGTCTTCCCAAGAGACAATTGTATGATGGTGTAATGTCCATGACTTGAAACTCAACATTATATATGTAGGGACCCACTTCTAGAGGGATTTCAATTTTTCCCATGACTTCTCGTCTTGTTCCATCGAATGCCCTTACTGTAGAATGGCAAGGCCTTAGGTAGGACAAATCCATCAGAATTCTGGAAAGTGTAGCCAAAGGCATTACATTGAGTGTCGATCCATTGTCGATGAGCACATTCGGTATTATATAGCCCTTACAACGGGTTGTGATGTGCAATGCTTTCACTGAACCTCTACCATTGGGTGGTATTTCATCATCACTAAAAGAAATAAAATTATCCGCGTTTAGGTTATTCACCCATCTGTCAAGCTTCTCAACGGATATATTGTTTGCCATATAAGCTTGATTCAACACCTTTAACAAGGCGTTCCGGTGCAGTTCTGAATTTAACAGCAGAGATAATATCGAAATTTGTGCTGGCTGCTTACTCAATTGTTCCACCACGTTGTACTCACTGTGCTTGATAAATTTTAAGAATTCCTGTGCTTCCTCCTCGTCCACAGGCTTTTTAGCTTCTTGTTCAAACACAGTTTCATACTCATCTTCAGTCACGTGCATCGGTGTTTTTTCTTTCTGTTTCAAGTCACAGTTCTTCTTCACCTCCTTCGAATAACATCTTCCACTACGAGTGAAATGACCTACTTCCCGACGCTTCCAATCATGGCTTTGGGTTTTTCATCTTCAGGTGTGACGATATTAACGTCATATTTACATGGTACTGCTTTATTGTCCTTGTAGGGGAAAGGAGAAGGTACTTCAATTATCATTTTTGGCTTCACCGGTTCCTTTCTTGCATTGTAATAAATTACGAATGGTCAATCGGCACTATACAGAAAACCTGACGATTAATTGTCAGAGGCACATACTTCTCTCTCATTGGCCCCTCCTTCATTAATAATTTCAATCTCCTTATTATCTATCCGGTCTTGCAGTAACCTTTTAAATTCCTCACATGATTGAATGTCGTGCCCTACAATTCCATGAAAATCACAAAAAACTTGACATTCTTTTCTGAAATTATCGTCGGGGCGACAGAGTAATCCATTCTTAACCAGTACCTCTCAGATTTTCTGCAGAGGCGTCCTTATTTCTGAAACAAATCTTCTGACTTGCCATTCATCTTCTTTCCCCACTATGCTCACATTCCCTTCAATATGGTTAGGGAACGGGTTCCCAGTTGCATTACTGGCACTATCGAATCGTAGGATACTCGCATCAATTAGTCCTTGAACTCTCCTCTTAAAGGCTAGGCAATTTTCCGTGGAATGTCCCTGGTTTCCCGCATGGTATGCACAACTAGCATTTGGGTCGTACCATTTCGGGTATGGGGGCCTCAAGGGTGCCATATAATGCGGGGATATCAATTGCTTCTCCAAAAGTTTTGGGTACAGTTCCCCATATGACACAGGAATAGGGGTAAATTGTGGTCTCTCAGAATTGGGTTTTGCTGGCCTTTGCTCGTTTTTGGGTTGACCTTGGACGGGTATTGTATTTTGTGGGAATGTGAAGGCTGGTCTCGGGTTACTTATGGCGTAAACGGGGTAAGAAGAGTAAGGAGGCGGTGTTTGGTAGTAAGGGGTTTGTCATAAAACGGCGTCTTTAAGATGTTGATAAAAAGGACGGTTATCTCTATTTTCGTTAGTGGGGGTTCCACTTGGGCTGAGACGTCCTTCCATCTCTGCGCATACTGTCTAAAAGTTTCTGACGGCTTTTTCTCCATCATTTGTAAAGTCATCCGATCAGGCACCATATCTGATACATGGTTGTACTGCTCACAGAATGCCGACTCCAAATCCTTACAAGATCTAATCTTTTCCTTACTGAGCTGGTTGTACCACCGAAGAGCCGATCCTACTAGACTATCTTGAAAACAATGTACAAGTAGCTTATCTTCGTTCACGTAACCGGTCATTTTTCGGCAAAACATGACAAGATGTGCTTTTGGACATCTTATTCCATCGTACTTTTTGAAATCAGGCACCTCGAACTTCGCAGGCAGGATTAGGTCAGGTACCAAACTGAGTTCTTTAGCACCTAGTGCAGAGAAGACTTCAATGCCTTCTATTGCCTTAAGTCTTTCCTCCAAGCTCCTATACCTCTCTTGAGCCTCGTGATCATCTATTTTCAACTTGGCTATTTCGACTGGATCATCTAAATCTGGAACTACAGGATTAGCAGGGGTTGCTCCAGGATTTGACATAAATGTTTCTTGCCCTAGATTAGCAAATGGCATAGGTCGTTGTTCCAAGCCTGTGGATTCTCCTTGAGTATACCCTCTTTGTGCTACGTGGGCATGTGGTGGAGTGAATCCTGGGGGATAGAGTGGATCCTGGTCATGATTAATTCTTGATTGAGGTTCCATACTGTCGGGGTTCTGCATGGGTCCTTTTCCTTTGACCAAAACTGACATCATCTCCATCGTTCTAGTCATTTGATCCTTTTGTTCAAGTGATTCCTCTCGAGATCTTACTATCAAATCCCTCGTTTCTTGCTGTGACTTAGCCAGTTGTTCTTGTAATTCCTTCTAAACTCTTTCCATCCTTTCGATTCTTTCATTGAACTCAGCCTCCATTGCTCTAGCTTGTCGACGCGTTTTATACGAATGGCGTGGTTCCAGATTTGAAGTGTTGCAACTGCGAATTATATAATTCTAACCTTAGCGAACGATTATGGGATATGTATATGTAATAAGTGAATGAATAAATTTTGAATGAATGTCAGTCATGAAAGAAATGCGAGAAATTAGTGTTGATCTCGAGATAGTCCCTATTAGGCATTTCATTCATCAAAAGAGTTCATTACAAAACATTTCGCCATTTTTTATTCGGCCATTACACAAACTTTCTAGCTATATCGCTATATTTCTTTACTCGCTCTAAGAACTCCGATATGCTCGATTGTTGGCTCGGCGGGAATTGGCAACTGAGATCCTCTGCTTTATCTGATAGTTGTACCATGTGCACAGCCGCTTGACGGATTTTGTTGATCAAAAAGCCAAGTTGCATTTCTCTTTCTTGGAGGTCCGTTTTATAAGCATGAGTGTCTCTATCATACTGATCATTCTTTTCTTCCAAGGCTTTTAAGAGAGTATCCAATTGTTGCTGACGAGCTCGCAACGCATCTTCTAGATCCCGTACTCTTTCTCTTAAGCTTTGACGTTCAGATTGACTGGTTGTCCATTTGGTAGACATAGCTTCGTGTTCAGCGTTTTTCTTTCTTAATTCTATCATAACCTGCGTAGCCTTTTCCTCCTCATTCTCTGCCCTCTTTTTCCAAAATTCCATCCCGCCTTTAGCATTGTTTAATTCTTCTCTCCACTCTGTTGATGACTTACCCAACCCACTATTCTTGATAGTGACTCTTAACTTTTTATTTTCCAGATGAAAATCCCTTAAGTCATTTCTTATGACTTCGACTTCCTTTTGTACTTTCTCGGCTTTAGACCTTTCGATCTGGATGTCGATCTTCAACTGGTAATTTTTTTCTTGAAGAATATTAATGTCCCGCAACATTTTGACCTTTTCGCGCTCAAATTCTTGTCTTTCTATTTCTAGCTCGGATGGCACTTCTGCCGAGAAAGGATTTTGGACGGTGTAATTTGTCGACGAGATTTGCTCGCTGTTCACCCTTTACTTTCTCCGTATATCGTAATCTTGAGTGAGGGTATTAGCATATAAAGCTAATTCCATGTGATGAATTCTCTTCCAAGACTTTGCAGTATCTCGGACCCTCTTCATATATCCTTCACCCGCAAAAGCAAACTCTGATTGTGCTAATCCTCCGGTGGCGGGTACAAATTGTCGTGAAGAAAATTACCTTTGGACCATTAACGGAGCATATCCAACTCCTCCCCATAACCCGAGTAGTGGCACCCAATCTTGATCTCCGGCCTTGTATAGCAGAACTGACGGACGTATCCACGGTGCTCTCCAAGTTACGTCCTCGACGCGAAGATTCTGAAAGACTGAGACCTAGTGTTGTTCGGTGACCTCCCTTGGCCATTCTTTCTTGAGATAAGCTTCTAACGGGGAGAATGTTTTAGAAAACATATGGAACGGTGTGCACTCTACTTTCCAGAAGTGGCTCAGAATCCAAACATTGAGTAACTGCGCGCATCCGATAAAATGACCTTCCCCTTTCTTCCTACAGCTACTTAGTGATCTGAAGGTTTCGGCCAGGATAGTTGGGACGGGGTTGATTCCTTGTTTTAATCTTTCGAAGAAATCTACCACTGCAACTTCTATGTGTCCAAGGACCTTCGGGAAGATAATCAAATCGTAAATGGCCAGAGCGAACAGATTTACCCTTTTCAACATGTCGGGATGGTTCAGAATCAAGTCTCGTAGGGAAGACCATGGAATGCAAATGGTTTCATTCTTTTTCTTTATCTGTTTTTCAGCCCACGCGTCAGTCATGTCTGTCAATCTCACTAACTTTTTCTTGAAGGTCATTTGCTTAGGTTCTTTCACATATATCTTATAGGGTTGTACGTTTTCGACACGAAGCAAAGCAGCGTACTCTTCTATAGTCGGGGTCATGTCTTCTTGATTGAAAGTAAAACATTGGTAGGCTGGATCCCAAAATCTGACCATGGCTTGGATCAATCGTTCGTCTACGTTGACAGTAATCAAGTCGGCTATGTCCCCATATCTTTCAGTGAAGATACCCCTAGTATCCGATTCCCACTGATTCCACACCCGAACCAAATCTTCAAGGTTATTCTGGCGAACATTTACAGTTACGTGCTCGGGCAAATTGGCAATACATCCCTCCACTAGACTACCCCCTCTTTCTTTCTGAGTCTTTAGAGACCAGTCTCGAACCGCAGCATTCCTCTCGGTTGTTTGTATAATTGACTCTTCCATTAGAAACCCGTTTTTTGGCAACTGATCTCTAGTCAACACCTTCCTAATATGATGCCTATAATGCATGATGTAAAATAAGAATAAAATCAAACAAACTTGGTTAGCACAACACATATGAACAGAGAAAAACTGTGGACAATCTAATAAATTAAGCTACTTGGTCCAATAGACTCGATTCCCATGCATAGAAAGCGTAAATGTAAAAGAAATAGAAGGTAAGATGTGTTTTTCCCATGTACTTATTTCAGTGACTAGTAAACGGACAGAGGTTCGGCATGGCTCTAGTTAGAGGGCTCGTACGGTTCACTATATGCGGTTTTGGTTCTAGATAGGTACTCGAATTGTTCGTACTATCGTCTACTAAGAGTAGTACGAAGCCTCGGTCATGGCCCATCATAGGCTTACGAGATCAATTCGAGGGATTACATTTACTTATGCCTATGCGGAGGGACAAGTTAACTCACGAAAGCATAAGTCATATGTAACCCGAAAGTATTCACTAGCCTGTGCGGAGGGACGAGTTAACTCACGAAGGCGTAGCGTTTACTTTCACTTAAACGGACGGAGCCCGGGTATAGAGCTTATGTTATGCAAAGATGCTCGTGTATGGTATGTGGGGAGAAACTCACAAACCTTTACGTTTTATTTAAAAAACTAAACCAAAACTAAAATCACAAAAATTTAAAGCTGAAAAACAACCGGATAAAACAAGTTAGAATATATATAACACGATGCAAATGCATGATTTTTTTGAAAACAAAAAAATTTGAGGATCACGACTAAATTTTAATTTGAACAAGGAACTTTGAAAATTTTGACAACGCGAGTTTAATTCGATTCAACTCTCAAAAAGGTTCCCCAGTGGAGTCGCCAGCTGTAGCGACGTAAAAAATTCGCTTTCGGTCGCTAATTGAGGCGATTATTTGAAAATTTAAAAAATCGACTTTCGATTTTATTAAAAAAGGGAGTCGCCACCGATCTTTTTTCTAGGTGTGACCGGACACCTAATAAATCATCCTTTTTTAGAAAAGAAAACTTATTCTTGCACAAAAATGAAGGCCGAATTTAGGTCTACGTCAAAAGCCAGAGTAACGTTGGGTTCGGGAATCGGTTACGCGCGAGGAAGGTATTAGCACCCTCGCGACGCCCAAAATTGGTATCTGATTAAACACGTGTTGTCTTGATTTTCAAAAATACGAATTCAATTTGACATTTAAGTGTGGTCCGATTGAAGGAAATGAGAAGTTGTAAGTTTTTGGTTTTTTAGAAGGATATCCCGTTTTTAACACGAGCCGACTAACTTCACCCAACATAGTGATGAAATCAATGACTTAATGTTAAAATCGGTACATTGCCTTATTCTTAAAATTAAAACGTAAAAAGTTTCTAAAATGATAGTAAAAAAATCTAAGAATATTATTGTAAAAAATACGAATAGTGATGTGAATAATATAAAATATTAAAATATCAAAATATTAGAATAATAATAATAATTAATATTGACAAATAAAAAAATAAAATAGAAATAAAAAAGTGTACATAATATATATATATTAGAAATAACAATGATGTTTAAAAATAATACTATTAATAATACTACATAAATATGTATATATATAAAAAATAAATACGTGATAATATTAAAAATATGTACATAATATAGTGTAAAAAATACATACATAATATAATTAAAATATATACATAAGATAACATGTAAAATATATATATAAATAATATAGTATTAAAGATATATACATAAAATAGTATAATATATATACGTAATATAGAATTTAGAATATACCTAATATATTAAAAGAATATATATATAATATAATATTAAGAAATATAATAATAACAAAAAGAGAGAGAGGGAGAGAGTGGGTGATTTTCGGCCACAAGGCCGGCCACCGTCCGATCACCGGACCGCCGTCAGCCGCCGTCGGCACCACCGTACACGGTAGCCGAACCTCAAAAAAACTTTTTCGGTAAAAATGGATAAGCTTCCTCCTTTTATTTTTAGTTTCGGATAAAAGAAACAAAATAAGATTGAAAGAAAAAATGATAAGCAAACAAAGAACTTAAAACGAGAATAGACGAAGAAACCTTTTTTGCTTTGATCTTTGATTAATCTCCAAAAAAAACTATTCTCTCCAAAAACTAGCATTTACAATAACTCTTCTCCTTGATTACTCTAAAAAAACCTCTCAAAAATCCTTTACAATAACTTTCTCCCCCAAAACTTCTTCCTCCCTTTTAATACAAAATATGAGAAGGCTTATATAGCCATTTACAAAATATTTTTTATTGTTTATGTCTTCATTTGTAGGTACAAGTGGTGGTGGAGTGTGGCTAGTGGAGTAGGTAGTGGAGTAAGTGTGGCTAGTGGAGTTAGTGGTGGCAAAGGCTAGGATTTAGTTGAGAAAAGTTTAGGTTGTGGGCTAGGTTTTTTATTTTAATTTGGGCTTAAGGTTTGGGCCATTGGGGTTTTGATGTAAATTGGGCTTTGGGTAGTTAAGATTTTGGGTTTTGGGTTTAATTTTGGTGGGTTAGGTAAGGCTAAATTGGGTTTTGATGTAAATGGGTTAAAATTGGCCTACAACATATATTGTATGAGCTTATTAAATATTTTATCTACTTACTCGTGTTACTACTTTTCTGTAGGTTTTGAATGTTCGAAATGTGTCGATTGAATCAACTAGTAGCTCACACCTATTGTTACTCGATTCGGTAGACTTTAGATGTTTTGAAGTTGGTTATTTGTGGCATGTATATAGGATATTTACTTTGCAAATTAATGAACGTGTTTTGATACTTTGGTTGTGTATAAATTTATATAAATAACCCTGTGGTGTTTAAGTGTTTGGTACCAATTTGATACTTAGTAGATTGATGATAATGTCAAAGACTTGAATGACATTATATATATGTTTAGGTAATGGCATGAAATGACATTGGACTTTAGAGGTGATAGGTAAATGTATATGTTTGGTGTGATTGAATTGAGTCTTAAGTTGGACGAAGGCATTGGTGAATATGATATCTTTTGATTGTTGAATTATGTATTCATGTTTTAAGCTAATTGATGTACTTGGTCAATTGATAATTTAGCTAAAGAAATTATGATTGTACATCTATGTTTAGGTATGAATAATTGGGTATGAATGATAAAGAATAGTTGTTGTATAATGATTGAATTATGGTGCCAAATGTGGCATATTGGTTAGGAACTCAGGTTGATTGAATTATGTTATGTTTTGGTACATTTTCGGTGTTTCTTAATAGGTTAATCAAGGGTCTATTACTTTGACTTAAGGCTTAAAGGATTTTAGGTCATTTTTGCTTGTTGTGGAAAGCATTTTAGACACACACAGCCTGTGCCACGGTCTGCCACATGGTCGTGTGCCATACATGGGTGCGTAGCACGAATGAGTGGTCTATTTAATTTAGGTGCAGGATAGCTCACACGGCCACAGTCTATTACATGGTCTGGTGACACGACCATATGACCCTAGATTACACAGCATCAGTCTTTAGCACGGGTTGGGGACACGATTGTGTGATAGCAGCACACGGCCTCAACCCTGTCACAGGGCTTGGCCACACAGCCGTGTGATCCCTGTTTTAACATTTTACCTATTATTTTGTAAATGATTCAGATTGGTCCTAATTAAATTTTGAAATTGTTTAAGTGCTTTGTAAGTTAATTTGGGACTCGATTTTAACTTTAATGTATGTTAATATGAACTTATTTTGAATATATTGATTTATTGAATGTTAATGTCTAAATTGTTCATGAATGTTTTAGTTTATTATAGTAGCATCATGTAGCTCGAGACTAGCATTTGGACTGGGTATGGAGTGTTATAAACCAAACTATGACATTCTGATGAAAATATAAGGAAATGATTTTATGAGATATTGATATTTCATTATAAACTATGATATTTCATTATAAGATATTGATATTTCATTATGCCCTATGATATTTTGGTGTCTTGAGTATTTGAATGACATGTGAGGAGCTGATAAATGATGATAATATGTTGTGAATATAGATGTCTAAATGATGAATATGTATGGAATTTAATGTTGAATTAGTTTGTATATGTTTCAAGTATGTGTTTGAAATCATGTTGTGGTAGCACATTTGGATCTACTAAATATAGGGTATTTTGCTATGTATATGATGTTTTAAACTTAGTTTTAAGTTCCTTGAAGTCCCAATCTTGATATTGAAGTGTTAAGGGTCAAAATAGGTGAGTTTTAGGGTGATTTTTTGGGTTTTAGCATAGTTGGATCAATACATGAAGCGAGTTGTGTCGCAACAAGTATGTTAGTAAGCAAAAAGCTATACTTGTATTGGTACAAGTCCCCCACTTGTATCAATACATCTATGGAACATAAGGGTCCCTTTCCTGCATTGAGTTGTTTCGACCTCCGACGACTTGTATTTGGTCTCGATCACTTTTGGAACTTTAGGGATCATTTCAAAATGTTTATAACTTGATTTTAAAGTCTTAAAAATGAATTTTGAGTATTTGAAATGGTTGATCTAATTTGTCTTTTTTTGTGAAATTTTATTGAATTCAATGTACGAAATTAGTTTGAGTTGCTCTAGTAATGAATATGATATTTTACATTTGAACTCGACGATTGAATCGAATGTAGGGTATAATTAATTGTATTATAACTTAAACAAGTTAGACAAATAAAAACCCATATTGATAGAAGATGATGATGGTGATGATAAATTGAAGAAGAACATCATGATTAAGAAATTTTAAATATTTTTGTAATATTATTGGTATTTATTTTTAAATTGAATTATTTTAGATAGTTGGTTTTTTTTGTAAAAATAATTTTATTTTAATTGGTTTTAGGAAGTTGTTTTTTTAATTTTTCATTAATTTATTGATTTTTAAAACAATTAGAGATATTCGTAAAATTTAATAAAGTTTAACCAATTACGTCTAAAATTTGATTATGGTTTCTTCATCAATAATTGTTTAAATTTAATTAATTTTTTAGCATTATATTTTAAAATTAATAGTTATTTGATAATTTTTTATGCAGTAAAATCATAATTAATTTTATCTATTATTGGTGTACATATACAATTTAATCTCAATTCTCAAACACTTACATTAATTACATGAAATGAAATATTTTATTAAATAATGAAAATAATTAAATGTGTATATTTATATACAATACATGTAACATAAAAATTAGTTGTTATGAAAATAGATTTTTTATTTTATTTTTATAATTCTCTAAATTTTCATATATATATGTAAAATTTTAAGTTTTTTTTTTATAATTTCTATATTTTTTATAATTTTTTTATCACTTCTTATTGTTAATAAACTTTCTATAATTTCTTTTATAATTTTCTTTACAAAATTTTTTTATATATATCAAAAAGTTCAAATAACTTTATTACATTTTATGATAGCTTCGTGTCATTACCTCTTGACAATAAACCAAATTTTAGAGACCAAAGTAAAAGAAAATATCAAATTCAAAAACTAAATGTTGCATTATTCATAAAACAAAATATTTAAGGATGTGTTTGGTTGGATTAAAAAATAGTAGACCAGAAAGAGTGAGGGAAAAAATGAAAAGAAAATAAATTTTAGATATATTTAGTAGGAAATAAAAGTAAGAGGAAAAATGATTGTTTTTCATACTATGACGTAAAAACCAATCCCTTTAAATTTGAATTACAGAAAGGAAGAAAATGTTGAAAGGATGAATGATAGTTCATAATTATGTGTTTTTCTAAAGCTTCACATTTATTTATTTATTTATTTTTTTGCAATTCTATTAAGTAATGGATGAAAATAAAATTATTTTTTTTTCAATTTTTCTATTTCTCCTTATGAAAAAACACAAATTAATTAATATTTTATGTTAATTTTTCCATCCCTTATTTTTAATTCTTTATAACATGAAACCTAATTTTATGTTAAGTGTTTTCGATGCAATAGGTTAGACTTAATATATCTTTAATTTTAAAAAAAAAATTAATTATTTTTTTTAAAAAAAAGTCATTTTTATTGATATATATATACAATCTATTTGATAAGAAAATTAATTATCAATCCTTAAGTTTTTTTTATATCAGTCTAATTTTAATAATCTACTTGGATTTTAAAATGAAAATTTTATATTTAACGCACTATTAATTCAAAGTCTAAAATTATTTATATTTTTTCTCTAACCTTTAAATAATAATAAAAAAAACGTTTCAATACACTTAAAGCTATATCTTCTTGTACGGACAACGTCAAAATTAACCAAGATATGATTTAGTCAACTATTTATATTAAATTTTAAATTTTTAATGAAATATTAAAATTGTTTAATATGATATGATCATGTGTTAGTTATTATTATATAAATTTAAATATAAACTAAAAGATATTTTATCTATTTTCTTTTATATTAAAATCCTTACCTCTGAACAAGTACCAAAATCAAGAAATCAAAATTGTTTTTATTAGTTGTATTTTTGGTATTCTTTAGTAGTTGTATTTTTTTAAAATACCAAGACGAAGACCAACAACAAGATCAACTCGCACGTGTTGGACTTTTTCCAATCCCCGTTCAACAATAATTGCAATTCTGGGCAAACCCTAGGACAGAAGTTAGAAAATATTTTTAGGAGATGAAAATTAAATTAAAATTTTTATAATAGTAATAAATATAAAATTTTAAAATTAAATTAAAATTTTATTATTTTTAAAAAATTAAAATGTAATTTTATTTTTATTAATTTAACATTTTAAAAATATTAAAAAACATAAATAAAAAAATTTCCATCTCCCTACCAATCCCTAGATACCCCCTTGATTATAATGCATTGTACTACCATGGCTACATAACCAGCATACTACTTCACCACTATCAAATTCCAATATCACCTTTTTAATGCAATGGAGACCGTAAAAAGCTCCGGCACCCTACCGAATAAAGAAAAAAAAATTACTCCCTACTTCTTTATTTTTAATATCAATTTGGTTGCTTTCTTTTTTTTCATATATATATATATATATATTCTCTTTGATGAATTTTTTAGGTGTAATTTAGTCATAAACGATGACTGCATGATCGGCCTTCACCAGCCACTCCATCAAACCATCAAATATTAAATATATAAATAAAATCACTTTTAGGCTTTTAATATGCCATATATACGAAAATATTTAAATTTGATTGTCGAAACTATTTTTTTGAAAACAAGTATCGACTTTATATTTTGAAAATGAAAATGACGAAACGGGAGTCGCCACTAATCTTTTTGTTTAGGTGTGATCGGGTCACCTAGAAATTTGGTTATTTTAATAAAACTTTTTGATTTACTAAAATAACGATTTTGGTCTACGAAATTTGAGAAAACGGGTTTGAGAGTCAGTTACATACGAGGAAGGATTAGCACCCTCATAACGCCCAAAATTGGTACCTAACTGATTAATTAATGTCTTAATGTCGAAATTTAAAAACTCGAAAAGAATTTAGAATACGATCCCTTTTTTATGTTGGTCTATACAAAGAATTTGCTTGAGTAAATAATGGATTCTAAAGACTTTCTTGTCCCAAAGTAATAAAATGCCATATTCAGTACGTTAGGACACAACATTTCAGACCCTCGAGAATAAGTTAGTCTTTTGATTTTTCAAAACTCACGTGTTTTAATTTTAAAAGGTTATTCGGTCATTTGGATCAAATGAGAAAAATCGAAACTCAATACGTTAGGGCACGATTTCTCGAATTTCCAAATACAGAACATTGCCTTTATTTTCAAAATTGTTTTTTTGTATGAATTTAGATTAAATATTTAAAAATGATACACATTTAAAAAAAAATTATTTGAAACATGAATGGGGTCGTATTTGACGAATAATGGTAGTGACAAGTTTGGCGCAATAATAACGTAACATACATAATACAATATAATATATAACATTGATATCAATAAACTAGCATATTAATATGCATGGATAATAATAATAACGATAATGGAAACAATAACGATAATCATCAACGAACAACAACAATAATAAAAATAATAACAATAATAATAATAATAATAATAATAATAATAATAATAATGAAAAGATCAAGAAAAATAATAATATAATAATAAAATCTAAAGTTTTAAAATTATAAAAAGGATATAAATAAATAAATGATAAAATAAAGTAAAATAAACGCATGTAAGAAAAAAAGAATATATAAATAAATATAAAAGAAATATAATGATAATAATAAGGGTAAAAATAAAACCAATTTATAAGAAAAAAAATAATAAATAAATAAATAAACAAACAAATGAATATTAAATATTAACTAAACCAATTTAATAGTGTAATAATAATAATAGTAATAATAGAAAATAATAAGAATAACACTACATTAATAATAATAATATATGTTAATAACAAAAATAATATAAAAATAGGAAACAATAATATACTAACAAGAATAATAATAGGTTGATAATAATAATAGTAACAATAATAAAATTATTGATAATAAATAATAATAATAAGAACATTGATAATAATAAAAAATAATAATGATAAAACATAATAGCAATGGTGAGAATAATAATAATAGTAGTTATAATAAACAATAATAACATTAAATGTAACAAATAAATATAATATAAAAAAAGTGATAAAATAAAATAACAACGATGATAAAAAAAATACTAGTATAATAATAATGATAATAATAATAAATAATAATATATTAAAATAATTAATTTAATTAAAATATCAAAAATAACAAAATGGGGACTAAATTGAACTTAAAGTGAAGTTTTGGGGCAGATTCGAAATAAAAAAATAGAAACTAGGACCGATTTGGGCGCACTGATAACGAAGGAGGACCAAAATGGAAAATATCCTGTAATAGCCAATTTTGGCCTAAAAAAATAAAACTCAAATAAAAATAAAGAATCTCAAAATAAAGTCCATTTTTACAAATATCAGGCCCAATTCATTAAACCAAACCCAAAACCAAATGACCCATTACATCAAACCCTAACCCAACTACCCAAAACATTTCAGCAACCCTAGCCCCCATCATTTCAGCCGCCGCTCTTAAGCCACCAGCCTCCTCACGCGCGCCACCACCGCTCGGGGCACCAACCACCGGCCTTCCACGCGTCTGACACCTGCAAGACGAAACTAACATGCAAAATACAAGAACAAAGAAGAAAAAAAACAAAAATAGTAGCAGACAAGAAGCAAAAAACAAAAATGAATCTATGTAATTCGGTTATAAAAGCCGAAACATCCCTTTGTTTTTTTTTTCTTTTTCTTGGTTACGAATCATCAGAAAATAGAAATAACAAAAAAGGAAAATTACAAGAAGGTGATTTTCATCTTTATTTTTGTTTTAGATTCTTGCTTTGTTCCTTATATTCTATTTTACTTCATTTTTTGAATATAAATATTAAGCAATAATAATAAAAGAGGGGAAAAAGGGACTCACCGGGGTTGAAAAGCCTATCTTCGCGCACCGTCGGCCATCGAGTACGGTGGTGGTACAGCGGGCGATGAAGGAATCTGATTCGTCGGAGAAACAAGTTGGGGAGAGGGTATTTTGTGTTTTTTTTTCTTTGGAAGACAAAAGAGAACGACAGATCAAAAAAATGAAGGAAATTTGGTTTTATTTCACCCTTGAAATGACGTCGTTTGGGGGGTGGGGTCTGTGCACTTTCCCTAAAAGGGAAATTTATGCGTTTAGTCCTTCTCATTCGCAACTCCACGCAATCAGGCCCCCATTTTCTGTCTTCTTTTTTTAAAAAAATTTAACCTTCAGATTTCATTTGGTTTTCGATCTGGTCCTTTGTACTGTAAGGGTAAACGCCAGCAGAGCATCAATGGGATATTTTTCATCTAGCCCCCACTAGTTTTTGCGCGTTTCATTTTAATCCCTGATTAGCTTTCCAGTATTTATAGTTTTATACCCCGAATTTTAACTTATCTTTTAGCCACGTCCTAAATCTATTTAATTCATTTATTAACCTTTTAAAAAAAACGTTTTATTTATATGCTATTTCAAACATTTTTTTTATGTTATTTATTTTACATCTATTCTAACTTATTTTAATGTATTATTTGTTCAAATTCTTATTATTTATTCTAACTTGCTTTATGTACATATGTTATCTTAATCTATTTTATATGTATTATTTATTTTATATTCTTTATATTATATATATATGTATACATATAGTTTATTTCAAGTTTTTTATATATTTATAATTCTTTTAAAAATTCTTTTGTTATATATTTATTTCAAATTATTTTATATTTTTAAGTTATTATATATTATGTATTTCAAATAACTCTCTTTATATTACCCTTGAACTGTTACTATCATAAAATATAATTATATTGTCTATTTTTAATTCTTTTACGTATTATATATTTTAAACGTCTTATTTATTATTTTTAAATTAACTTATATATTATTTATTTTAAAATTATTCATATATGTCATTTTTTAATTTGCTTTGTGTAATATAGATTTTAAAATGCTTTTATACATTATTTATTTTAAACTTGTTTTATGTATTATTCATTTTAAATTGTTTTATTATTTACTTTAATTTTTTTATATATTATCAATTTCAAATTTTTATATGTATTATCTATTTTTTATATACCATTTATTTTTAAGATGTTTTGTATATTACTTATTTTAAATTTCTCACTACATAATATTCATTTTAAACTTATTTTCATTATTTATCTTAAATTACCTTACCTATCATTTATTTTAAACCCTTTTTTACATAAATCATTTTGAATTATTATATATATGTTAATCACTTTACATTTGCTTTTTATTTATTTATTTTAAACCCTTTTTATATATTATTTTTGAATAGCTTATTATTTTAAGTTTATAGAATGTTTATTCTTAAAATTTCTTTTGTATGGATTATTTATTTTCAGATTTTCATATGTTTTTATCTTAAACTCTTTACACATTATTTTTTTTTATAAATATATATATTTATGTGAAGTTGTTTTTTTTTATATACTACGTATATTATTTGTTGTAAATTTCTTTTTACGTATCATTTATTTTAGACTTTTCATTAATGATTTTAAATTATGCTTTATCCTTCACTTTAAGTTGCTTTTACAAGTATTTATTTTAAACCCTTTACATATATATTTTATATTTAAGATTATCTTATTATTTGATTTAAGTTGTTTTATACTATTACTTCATTTCTATGTTTATTAAGCTTAATGTTAAATAATGTATGTTGTGAAATTATTGCTATTGCGTGTATGTTAATTTGCTTACTCGTGTTCATATTATTGCCACGCGCTTGTGGAATATTTTATGCATGAATTATTGTTCTATGTCGCACTATACTTCATTTCATATCATTGCCTCAAATTAGACCCCAATACATTTATCCAACAAATCGCTTTATTTTAACCTAAATAAATAATACACGTCGTTTAAATATTGTATTCGTCACTATTCGAAAACAAAATTTTCCAAATAAGGCAATGTTTTGCATTTTGAAATATCGAGGAATTGTGCCCTAACTTACGGGGTTTCGATTTTCTCGTTGTTTCTAAATAGTTAAACATCCTTTTCGAGTTTTGAAACACATGAAATTCTTATCTAAATTAAAGGACGACCTTGCGCTCCGGAATTCATGGTATTGTGTCCTAACTTACGGGATGTGATACTCCGATATCTCGAGATAAGAAAATCTTTAAACAATCGATTTGAGCTAATTCAAGAATTTTAAAATCAATATTAATAGAAATATTGTATTTCAAATCCCTTCCCGATTTTTTAATTTTAGACATTAAGGCACTAACTAATCAATTCGGTACCAATTTTTGGGCGTGTCGAGGGTGCTAATCCTTCCTCGCACGTAACAGACTCCCGAACTCATTCTCTCAAGTTTCGTAGACCAAATACACTATTTTAGTAAACTAAAATTGATTTATTAAAACAAAGGTGATCCGATCACACCTAACAAAGATCGGTGGTGACTCCTGTTTTAATTTCCATTTTCAAACATAGTCGATTCCCTTTTTTTTTCAAAAAAATGGTTTCGACATATCCCATCCTCCCAAAATGCACAGCACCAAGAGGGACTGAAATGAAACAAAAACAAAATTTCTGGGCAAAATTGAAAATACGAAAGATTTAATTACAAAACTATAAAAAAGCGGAAAGGCTAAAAGTGAAATTAGCCCTTCCATTAAAACACGCGGATCCTTGGCCTGGGGCGGGTCAGATTGAGCAAAACGACTCGTTTTGGGTGTTTAAGGCCGACCTCAAAACGACGTCGTTTTGAGGGCCTATAAAAGACAGATTTTTTTTTAAAAAAGTTCATTTTCACTTGTTTAAAAAAAAACCTTCCTTCTTCTTTTTTTTTCTCTGCAAGTGCTCTCAGCCCGATCAGAACTCCAGTGATCCGTCGCGTCTCCGCCGCGATTTTAATTTTTTAATTTTTTTTAAATTTTTTTATATATGTATCTGTATATATATATATTTATACTATTTTTTTAAAAGGAAAATAAAAAAAATAAAGAAAATATGTGTGTATGTATATTCGGAGGAGGAAAATAAAGAAAGAAATAAACTAAGAAGATGAAAGTAAAGACCTTAGCACAATTTTGAGTATGTTCTCTATTTCGAAAATGTTGTTTTCTTTTGTATTTTTTGTTCTCTGTTTTTTTTGGAAAAAGAAAATCCCTTTTACATGATGTTCTTGTGGCTTTATATCTAGCCGAAAATACATAACTTTTAACCTATTTTATATTTATTGTCATTTCTGCTGCAGGTAAGTGGGTGATGGAGCAGGTGGTGGCAGTGCTGACACGGGCGGTGGAGCAGGTGGTGCGGCGCGCTTGTAGGTTAGGGGCTAGGGTTTGTGATTTCTGAAAATAGGTTGTGGGCTGTGGTTCATTTGGGTTTAGGGTTAGTTTGGGCTTTTGGGTTGTAATTTTGGATTGTAAAAAGAACTGGACCTTTAATTTATTTTTTTGTTTTTGTTTGGTTATTTTCTAGGCCCGGGCCAAATTGGGCCTCTACATTGATAATTTGTAATAACTTGATACATTAACTGTCTTTTTAATTTAAAATTTTGAAATTCTATGTTGAGTTGGTATTTAAATAATATAATTAAATTTTGGGTTGATGACGAATAAAATGTTCACCCTTGTAAAAAAAAAAGGGTTTAATGCATAATTTAGTTTTTTTGGATGTTAAAAATTAATGGTTGAGATTTTCAGTCAATCATATATTGCCATATAAAATGGCAATGTTTAAAGGACTAAACTGGGAACGTCTAATAATGTTAGGAACCGAAGTAGACAAAAAATACTTTAAGAACCAAAGTGGGAAAAATTGTATATTTCAAATACTAAAGTGTATATTAAACTTTTTTTACTAGAGTCAAACACTTTATTGAAAGTGAACCTAAAATTAAATTTAACTATTAGTGAGATACCAATTAAAATATTTAAATATTTTTGAAAAAAATTAAAAATTTATTTCTAAATTTAAAAAGTATTAGAAATATATTATGAATTAGTATTTTGTACGCTGACAATGTAATTCTTTTTATTCTATAAGCAAACATAAAAAAGTGTGGTCTCCTTTTTTTAAATATTTATTTTATGTATTTGACTGCTAATGAGTAGGGGTGTTCAAACGATCGGTTCGGTAATTAATCAAACCGAACTAGCATTAACTGAATTAATCAAACTGTATTATCCTTTAACCATTAATCAAATCGAAATTTTAAAAAATAATAACTAAAATTTATATGTTTTTATCTTTTGTTTAAAACAAGTATAAAACATATAAAAAAATACATTGATAATGTTTATTTGTCTTGAAAGTTAATTAAATTAACGGAATTAAAATGTGGGTTGGTAGATGGGAAAAAAAGTGAAACCAAAATTTTGTTTTCAAAAGTAGTGGGGCAAACAGAAAATCGAAAAAAGGAAAAAGCATTTTAAGGGTTTTTTTTTAGTTTCCACCAAGTAAAAAAATTCAAAACCACAATTAAATGATGAAACAAATTGAGTCAATGTAAATTTAAAAGGTAAAACAAGAATACAGATCTTAATAGTCGCCTTCCATGCTTCAAGGACTTGGTTTTTTTTTCTTCCATACTGATACGACTCATACGCTGACCCATTACCCATAATGAGTGCCCTTTCCTTACATGCATCATTTTAAACCTCACAAAAACTAACAAAACCAGATAAAAGAAAACAGCAAGAACCCAATTTCATAATTTCAAATAAAGAAAGAGAAATGGAAGACTAAAATTTTTCTCATAAAAAAAGAAGATATCTTTAATCCTAAAGATTAACAGCTCCATTTCCAGTGAAAAAAAAAGGACCTTTGACAAAAAAACACCTAAAAAATCTAATGTGAGTGCCAGACGGTGGTAAGTGACGTGGAACTCAAAGGTTTGTCACTGCGTTGGGTTAAGGCATGAAAGCCAATGACCGATGGCGAACAAACGTCGAACGATGATGGTGACTTGGTAGACATCTGGCGGTGGTGACTAGCAGTAGGGATTTTGGTAGATTTCAGATTAGGAATTTTCAAATTTGGGAGATAAGATTAGGGATTCAGGATTAGGGATTCCAATGTGTTATTTTTAGTTTTTAGGATTTTTAGATTTTCTTTATTAAATTATTAAATTATTTTTTAGTTTTTAGGATTGGGTTGGGTTTATAAATGTATATTGGATTGGGTTTATATTGGGTAGGACTTAGGAATGCTAGGGGGTGGGTTGGTGGTTGGGGTTTGAGTGGGCACTGGGCTAATACATAAATATATAATATTAATTATTAAGTTTGGTTAATTACCTGATTTTGAACCTAACTAAATGATAACTGAAATTCCAAAAAAACATTAATCGACCTCCGGCTGAACTAAGTTCGATCACCAACCAATTAACCAAATTAGATCAGTTTGGTCGGTTAATTTAGTTTTAACAGAAGTTTAAACACTCCTACTAATGAGTCCCAACCACCCCGTCATCAGATCCATATTTCTTAGGTGAAGTTGTGCGAGCTGAGGAAAGTTGATTATAGTATGCAACGTTACATGAATGATCATTTTCTAACTAGCTTTGTAATGGCCATGCTCCTCACTAATGAATTCGTAAAACCTATATCGATCAAGTTGGAAAACTTTGTTTCCATCTTTACTACTCTAAAAGGATATGGCTTCCTACAATCCTATTCCAATTATTCTTTTTTTTTTTTACATATATCAGGGGTGCTTTGCAGATTAATGTTCTTGTGTATGCCGATGATTTGATCATTTCTACTAACGATTTTGCTACATTGAAGCTTTTTAAGGTGTATCTCAATAATTATTTTCATATGAAGGATCTCAGAATACTAAAGTATTTTTTGGTTATTGAGGTTGCTCGTAGTCCTCAAGGTTTGTTTTTGTGTCAACGCAAATATGCATTTGATATCATTTCTGAGGCAAGATAATTGGAAGCCAAACCAGCTGGCTCTCCGATTGAACAAAACCAAAAACTTGCACATGTTACAGGAGAATTGATTATAGATCCTAAATCCTATTGGCGATTGATGGGTCGACTTATATATGTTGTTGTTATGCATCCAGATTTAGCATACTCTGTGCATGTTTTATCTCAATTTATGCAGCATCCTAAGTAGGAGCATTGGGACACGACAATCCAAGTAGTGCGTTATTTAAAAGGTGCTTCAGGCCAAGTACCTTCCTTTATTCAGTTAACAAGTTGTCTTTATAAGGTTGGTGTGACTCAAATGGGGTCGCATGTCCCATCACTTGACGGTCTCTGTAACACCCCTAACCCGTATCCGTCACCGAAATAGGGTTACGAGGCATTACCAAACTTATACATTAACCTTTGTACAAAACTAAGTCATAAATTTACATTCCAAATCAAAACTTTTCAAATTTCTTCAAGAAGTCCCTAATATGGGCCTACGGGGCCCAATACATGCTTTGGAAGTGGTTTGGGCCTAAACTGGCAACTTTGGAAATTTATCCTTGAAGATAGGGGCACACGCCCGTGTGGCTTGAGACATGGTCGTGTGGCCAGCCCATATGGAATTCTAACTTGAAATTTCTTAAGTATCAAAGGGGCACACGGCCTGAGCACACGCCCGTGCGGCTAGGCCGTGTGGTACACTGATTTTTCACCATTTTTAAGCCATTTTCAAATGATTTTGACACACGACCATGCTTGAAACCCGTGTTCTTCACACGGCCAAGACACACGCCCGTGTGTCATACTCGTGTGGACGAAATAAGGCCATTCCTAGCCTCATTTCTCACCCCAAACCAACTCATTTACCTACATGAAATCTTACAAGTAAATACCAACCAATTCAACCAATTACCAACATTCAAATCAACATGTTTCTATAATAATTCACAACATATCCATCTCAAACATGCATTATTAACTACTTTTATTACTTAATTACAACCCAAAATATTAATCAATCATTTGGCCACAAAAGCTTATACATGCCATTATATCAAAATAGGTTTATCATTTTTACCAAAATGAAAGGATTGATAGTATGATGATAGCTCCAACCCAATTCCAACCTTCACGAGCCTTGAGCACTATAAAATAGGAAAAATATAAACTTAGTAAGCATTAATGCTTAGTAAGTTCATATAACCAAACTATACTTACCATTAATATATAACAAGTAAATCACACATAAGGCAATTTATCCATCAATTTAGCAAACTAGCAAATATAACCTATACACAATCATTCAACCAAATTGGTTAGTACAAAAACATTAGTATGCATAGATGAGCTCATCATGTCATCTTCTTATTTCATTTGTTAATAGATTTTCGTTGAATCTTTGAATTTCTGATGGACCTTTCCTTTTCTAATTGTACACCCGAGGTGCACATTCCCTTTTCAAGTGGTACACACGAAGTGTACATACCCTTTTCAATTTGTACACACAAAGTGCACATAACCTTTTCAAGTGTACACATATAGTGTACATTTCCTTTTCAAGTGGTATACACAAAGTATACATTTCCTTTTCATATGGTATACACAAAGTATACCTAACCTTTTCAAATTGTATCATTTGGGTACACAAATCCTTTTCAAGTATTACCCTTTCGGGTTACATTCCTTTTCATAATAAGATTAAAAGATTATCCCTTTCGGAACAACCTTCCTGCAACATATGCAGGATCTCATATACACGGTAATCATCTGTCCAATCGGAAATCAATATTCAAACGGATTCATGTAATATTTCATCATTTACATGTAAATCACAAATCAAGATTTATTTATTACATGTGCATACCAATTACAAATCATAATACACAATATTCAACAATCAATTCAACACATTTACATGCTTAATTTAGTTATACGAACTTACCTTGACAATTGATCGTATTTATTAATTCGAGACTTTTTCTTTCCCTCGATCTTTTTCTTTGTTCGACACTTCTGGATCTATATAAATAAATTTAATCATCAATTCTATGATTTTTACATTCAATCAAGCCCATTTCACATTTTAGGCAAAAGTACCATTTTGCCCGTAAACTTTTAATTAATTCCAGTTTCATCCCTAGGCTCGGAAATTGAAATTCATGCAATTTACTCATTATTCCAAGCTTATTCAAAATTCCAATATAACATTTACAGCACATGTATTTCATAAATTTTAGAATTTTTCCAAGAATTTCACTACTTTGCAATTTAATCCCTACACATATTTTCACTAAAAATCACTTTGTAAAACTGGTTTATCTTTTAATAATCTTTCATTTTCTATCAAAAACTTTCAATTTACAGCATATTCATCCATGGGTAATTTTCTAAACTTTGGTTTTCTTTTAATTTAATTACTCAAATAAAGAAATTAAGCTTTCCTGATTTCAAAAATATAAAAATTACTAAAAACGGGATATAGAACTTACCAATTCAAGCTTGAAAAATTTCCTTTCTCTCTCCTAGGGTTTCCATGTATTTTATGAAGAAGAAGATGATATAAAATGGGTTTTATTCTATTTAATCATTTATCATACTTTATTTAATTCCATTTCCAATTTAGTCCTTAACCTTTTTCAATTTTTCCATGGATGACTCATAAAAATATCTAATTGCCATATAAGGACTTCTCACTTTTAATTCTATAACTATTTAATCCTTATAACTTCTAGAATTCAACTTTGACATTTTATTCAATTTAGTCCTTTTTGCAATTAGACACATAATTGATAAAATTTTTCGATAAAAATTTTCATGCAATATTCTTATCATAATACCTATCATTTTATGAAATTTAAATAATTTCATTTTTCGGACTCAGATTTGTGGTCTCGAAACCACTATTCTGATTTCACTGAAATTGAGTTGTTACAACTCTCCCCCTTTAAGGATTTTCGTCATCGAAAATCTTACCAGTGAAGAAATTCGGGTACTACTTTTTCATGATATCTTCAGGTTCCCAAGTAACTTCTTCAATTCTATGTTTCTGCCAAAGAACCTTTACCAATGCTATCTTTTTATTTCTCAACTCTTTTGTTTCCTGTGCTAAAATCTTAATTGGTTCCTCAATATATGTCATGTCGGGCTGAATTCCCACTTCTGCTGGAGAGATATCATGTGATGGATCCGATCGATACCGTCTTAACATTGACACATGAAAAACATTATGAATTCTTTCAAGTTCTGACTGTAAAGCTAACCGATAAGCTGCCGGTCAAATTCTTTCAATGACATTATATAGTCCAATAAACCAATGACTTAATTTTCCTTTACGGCCAAACCAGAGAACTTTCTTCCAGGGTGACACTTTCAAGAATACCTTATCACCAATTTCAAACTCAATTTCTTTTCTTTTATGATCAGCATAAGCCTTTTGTCTGTCTGAAGTTGCTTTCAGGTTATCTTGTATCACATTTACCTTTTCTTTAGTTTCTCGAATTAGATCAACCCCATGAATCTTCTTTTCACAGATCTCTCTCCAATACAATGGTGTTTTAAATTTCCAACGATATAAAGCTTCATACGGTGCCATTTTAATACTGGATTGGTAGCTATTATTATAAGCAAATTCAATCAGAGGCAAGTACCTTTCACAGTTACCTTCGAATTTAAGCACACAACATCGTAACATATCTTCTAAAATCTGAATCACCCGTTCTAATTGACCATCAGTTTGAGGGTGGAATGCAGTACTAAAATACAATTAGGTACCCAATGCTTCCTGTAACTTATGCCAAAATCAAGATGTAAATTGAGGATCTCTATCAGAAATAATAAAAACTGGTACACCATGCAATCTAACAATTTCAGAGATATACAATTCAGCTAATTTATCCAATGAAAAGTCCATAGGTATCGATATGAAATGTGCTGACTTTGTTAACCGGTTAACAACTACCCAAATGGCATCTTTCTTTCTTGGTGACATAGGCAATCCCATTACAAAGTCCATGGTAATCTTTTCCCATTTTCATTCTGGTATTTTGATTGGCTGTAATAATCCAATTTTACTAGCATACCACAAAATAAAGCTGGCAGTGCACATACTCCAATTTTACTTTCACCAAGAACGGGTACAGAGGCTCATGAGACTCAGGCAAGCATCATCGAACCAAGTCCACTGGAAGGGATAGCTAAGACATCAAATAAAGAAACTGTTGAAGAACACCCTGCTCCCCCAGATTCTCAAACGACAAAAGAAATTATGAAGGTCCCAACAGCAGGTATTCTTGATGCCTCTAAACATTCTGTCATTCTCTTTAAAGAGGACAATCAACCTATAAATAAGAGACTTTCTTAGAAGAACAAAGGCATATCAAGAGCTTCTCAAATTGCAATACCAGCAGCACGTGGTATTACAAAAACAGGGAATGCTCGGAAAGGGAAAAATCTTAAAGTCAACAAAGACAAAGGTAATCATTTTAAAGCTTATCCTTCAAAAAATCTATTATCTAAATCTATAAGTAGCATGGTTGAATTACTGCAAAACCAAGCCCAACAAGGGTTGGTAAATGAAGCCCCCGTAGGGATAGGAAGGAAAGCAGGAGACAACGTAGAAACAAAACAGTAATTAGATAAGCTTCGATACAACACTCATTTCTTTTTTCTAATGAGTACTAGAATCTCAATTTTTTCGTGGAATTGCCAAGGGTGCGCAAATAAAAAATTTATTCGTACGTTTAGAGAATATAATAGAGAACACAAGCCGGACATTGTTAGTCTACTAGAACCACAAGTTAGTGGTCGCAAAGCTGATGAAGTAATTGCAAAAATAGGATTTCAGTATTCACACCGTGTTGAAGCTAGAGGATTCTCAAAGGGACTATGGCTTGGCTGGAATTCCTCTGTTAACCTAGAAATTCTTCGAAATCACCCCCAATTTATTCTTACACGAGCCTCGTACAGAGTTCCCATCCAAAACATTCTTATTGACTTCGTCTCTGGAAGCCCAAATAAAACAAAGAGGACGCTTCTGTGGGAATCTTTAAAAGAGAGTATCCCTTCAACGAATATTCCCTGTTTGGCAGTTGGCGATTTTAACTCTATCTTGTCAAAATATGAGAAACAATGAGGGTTATCTGATGGGAAATGTTGTCCTCAATTCAAAATTTTCGTTGATAATAACGATTTACATGATTTAGACTTCCGAGGACCTAGCTTCACATGGCAAAGAGGAGGGGTATTTGAAAGACTAGATCGTACAATTGGTAACATAGTCTGGATCCGTTCCTTCCCAAAATGCCTAGTCACACACCTATTGAGGATTAAATCTGACCATCGACCTCTTTTAATAAATTTGTTCCCTGACATCGTAGTAGCAAAAGAAAGACCCTTTCGTTCCTAGCTGGATGGGTTCACCATCAAAATTTTTCCAGTGCTATTTCTAATTTATGGGAATATAGTGGGGACATGACATCTACTCTAGAAAATCTTACCATAGGGCTAAAAGAGTGGAATAAAAACACCTTTGGGCGCATTAGAACTCGGAAACGGGAAATAACAAAAAACTTAAGCAAGATACAGCATGCCCTCGAGAAGACAAACTCAACTTTTCTAATACAAAAAGAAATGGAATTAAGAGAAGAGCTGGAAGGAATCCTTAATCAAGAAGAGTTACTATGGAAGCAAAAATTAAGATGTGACTGGCTTAAAATAGGAGACAAAAATACAAAATTCTTTCATGGTCGAACACTCTACAGACGGAAGATTAATCGTATCGATACCTTACGCAAAGTAAACGGGGAATGGCTTTTTGAGCCCAATGAAGTCAAAGCATAAGCAACAAATTTTTTTCAAAAACTCTATGGAGAAAAACCTGATGAGAGGAACGTTTTTCCGTCCAATCACTTTCCCTGTTTAGATCAAGTAGACATTGATTTTCTAGGGAAAGATGTATCAAATGAAGAAATCAAAACAGCACTCTTTGATATGGCCTCCTTAAAAGCACTAGGAAGTGATAGATATCATGCCTATTTTTTCCAGACTCAGTGGGGAAATATTGGAGGCTCAGACTGTTAATGGGTTAAAGGTATATTTAGAGGAAGAACCATTGAGCCTGAACTAAACAATACGCTTATATTGCTTATCCCAAAAATTGCCCAACCTAAAGAGATCTCTTAATTCAGACCCATCAGTCTCTACTCAGTCCTTTATAAGCTAGTCATGAAAGTCATTGCCAACAGATTTAAGATAGTTTTCCCAAAAATCATTTCACAAGAACAAGTGGGATTCATTGTAGGAAGAACAATCTCTGGCAATGTCATTATTGCCCAGGAAGTGATTTACTCCATGCGAGAAAAAAGTAAGAAATGGATGACAGTTAAAGTTGATTTGGAGAAAGCTTATGACAGAGTTTGATAGGATTTCATTGACAAGTCTATTCAAGCTACAGGATTTCTAGACTTTCTACGGAAAGTTATTATGTCAGTTATTTCGACATCCACCATGCAGATCTTATGGAATGGGGTTCCTACAGAAAAATTTCGACCAGCAAGAGGAATTAGGCAAGGATGTCCCTTATCACCTTATCTTTTTGTGTTCTGTATGGAATGGTTAGGCCATAGTTTTCAAACAGCTGTTAATACAGGAGAATGGAGCCCAATAAGACTCTTTAGGTCAGGATTTGCCTTGTCACACCTCTTTTTTTCTGATGACCTAGTGATCTTTGCAAAAGCTGACAAGAAGTATAGTATGTTACTAAAAGATATCTTGCAAAGATTCTGCACATATTCAGGCCATTGAATCAACGCACGCAAAACTAATATTTTTTTCTCAAGAGGGGTGGACGATATTACGAGTAACCAAATAAGTCGATCATGGGTTTTCAAAAAGTCCAAAACCTAGGTACCTATTTAGGGATCCCACTTTTACATAGCCAGATTACCAAAGGCACACTAGAGTTTGTTGTTGAAAAAGTTAGAGCAAAACTATGGAGCTAGGATGTCAAGCAATTATCGATTGCAGGAAGACTCACATTGGCTAAATCTATCCTTCTAACCATCCTAAATTACTTCATGCAGTCCATACAAATCCTAAAAGGAGTTTGTGAATAAATTGAACGATTGGCGCGACAATTCATATGGGGCACCAGTACAGGAAATCGAAAATTGGCCTTAGTTGATTGGAAATCTATCTGCCAACCACACAAGTATGGAGGGTTGGGCGTTCGCCATTTGAAAGATCAGAATGCCTCTTTCCTTCTAAAGTTAGGTTTTAATATTATCTCTAAAAGGGATTCCTTATGGGTGCAAGTCTTAAGATCGAAGTATCGAATGATAGAGACGGCCCCAGATTGCATCACACGTTGAAATTGTTCAGTTGTTTGGAGAGGAATTACAAATTTCTGGCCATTGCTAAAAGAAAATCTATGTTGGGCCATTGGCACCAGGGAGAATGTCAGATGCTGGGAGGATCAATGGATTCCAAAATTAGGCCCACTTAAAGAACACGCTTCATCAGCAGATGGAATTACCACGTAATGCCGAGTCAAAGACATGGTAACTGAAGAGGGCACCTGGGACATCAATACCCTAAGGAATTGGTTAACAGAGGACATAATTTAGAAGATTATAAACATCCCTCCTCCCCATCCCCTTGCTGAGCCCGACAAAATCTGCTGGAAACCTACATCCAATGGGAAATTTACAATAAAGAGTGCATACCATCTACTAAAAGGGAATACACGGAGTGAACAAAGCAATAACTGGAAAAACATATGGAAATTTCAAGGGCCACAGCGGGTTCGATTTTTTTTATGACTGGTTTATAAACAACGTCTGCTTACAAACTTTGAACGAGTTAGAAGAGGGATTAGTCAGAATGAATCTTGCCCAGTATTCCATTATGCGACAGAAGACATCCTGCATACCCTTAGGGACTGCTCAGCGGCCAATGACCTTTGGAAATTAATAGTCCCTACTACAATATGGGCCCAGTTTTTCTCTGGTAGCTTGTTTGACTGGATTTAGACTAATGTAGGATCTCATAGCCAGTTAACAGGACAAGAAATTCCTTGGCCACGCTCTTCGAAATTATTTTATGGAGGCTATGGAAGAACAGAAATTTGCTCCGGACTTCCATAGAGTTCAATGGAAGTTATTAAAGCATCAATTAGTTGGGCAAAGCAATATAATGAAGTCAGTAGTAATGTCTCATCTTTTAACAGAGTCTTAGGTCATCTCCCAAGGAATAGTTTTAATTTTGACTTAAGAGAATGTTAGTTTTATAAGTTTCTTTAGGAATTTACCTTACACCAAGTATATATATATTAGCCCTCAACTCTTGACAGATTACGCTACCGAGACCAAGAAATAAAAAACTAAAAAAAAAAAAAAGAAAATAGTTTCAAACCCACCATTGTTGGGTGTTTGGTTTTTTATTCCTTCCGTCAAAGTTGGCTGCTTTTTGGCGCAATTAAAAAAAATGTTTGGCTGCTTTTCTTAATATTTGAGTCGTAATCGATGACTGCATATAATTCAGTCTGCATTCATCACTCCTTTAAATGATCAAATATTTATAGGATCAGTATCACTTGTAAGCTTTACAGGGAAAAAGGGGGAAAAAAAGTGCGGATCAAGCATAGATGGAAAACATGGGAGTTTTAGGCAAGGTGGTGGATTACCTTCTATTGTTATCATTCTTTAGCATCACATTAACAGCTCAGTTGGACATCCCCGAGTCCATCCTCCCCCACGCCTACAATCCCTTCTATCAAGTTTATACCACGTTAACCCAGGATTATTTGGTGCTTGAGCAGCCTGGTTTTTTCAAGGCACTTATGACGTTGGAACTTGTTTACCAACTCCCTCTCGCTTTGCTTAACATCTATGGATTGTTATACTCCAAGCCCTGGTTCAACACCACCTGCCTCCTCTTTGGTGCCTCTATCGTTGCCTCTACGGTAACTAAAATAATTTTCTTTCTTTCTTTACTATGCAAATTAATTTTATAAACATGATCCCTTTCGTTATACTTATATTTGAATTCCGTTCTGAATTCAGACAGCTATGGTGGGAGACATTCTGAATTCCCAGAAGGCATCAGCCAATTTGATGGCCATGTATTATCCACCGTTTCTTCCATTAGGGGTTCTGGCTATAGTGCGAGGGGTGGTTGGACTATCGAGCAAGGCTGCTCCATCCATTGGCAATGGACCTTCGTCGGCTGTGAAAAAGAGGGCTTAAATTAAGTTGAGCCCCGATAGGTTTCAAACATCTTCTTTAAGAGACCATACTAATACAATAATAAGGGAGGGATTCTATTCTGTTTTATCCGCAGCTAAATAAGGATAAAAAAAAAAAACGAAGTAGGCAAATTACAAATATATTAGCAATCTAATAGTATTTGTAAAACTTGCTTAGGCTGCATTTTCAGCTTGTTTTGTTTACAGTGTGTATCGCAGTTTTTAACGGCCTACTTGTCTTTGATTAATGAAAATGTTTCTACACTTGAAGAATTTTATTTTAATTTCAGATTCTGGTCAAGAATGGCAGGCAATGCCAAAATAATTGAATTTATATTTAATCCACCGTCGAAAGAAAACACAAATACTTCAACGCCTTCACACTTCCGCTACCATACCTTAACCTTAAATATTCAACCACCATTTCAAATGCCACCATTTTTTATTGGTTTTTAAAAACTGATAAGTCTTTGGTTCAAAATTTAAGTCTACTTTTATATTCATGTTTATTTTTTTAATATTTTAATAAAAATATAAAAAAAAATTATTTATAGTTTAACATATGAAATATAAAATTTTAAAGTAATTAACATTAATTATTTGTAAAATTTAATTTAAATATATAATTAATATTTTAAAATATTACCAAAATACAACCATTATAAATTTAAATATATAATTTTACATATTTGAAATAAATTTTGATAGGAAAATAATTATTTACTTAATATAAATATTATATAAAATATATTAGATTATAAATAAATTGTTTTTGCTTTTTAAGTTAAAAAGCTATTTTAGTTGCATTACTTTTATCTCTCCAACAACACTTTTGAAACAAAGCCATAATCAAACGTCACTTCAGCTTAATTAGTCAACAAGGCAAAGGTAAAAGTATTGGAATTTTAGCTTTTACATTTAAGGTTTACTATGTGAAAATTATGTGAATTGGTTAAATAATTAATTTGAGGTGAGTTCATTTATTTAATTTAATATTTATAATAATTGATTTTGATATAAACTATTATTATAATTATTTATTTGTAAATTCAGAAAATGTTAGAGGTTAATTTAAGCCACAATTAAGCTAAATAAATAATAAACTATCATTTATCACACCCTGTTGGAAAAACAAATTTTAAAGGGAAAAAAAAAACTTAATGAGTTTCTTCTCACATAATTTGATATTTTAAATTAGGTTCCTATAACACTAAATGATTTTGTTCTAAAATAATTTATGAGTTTTCTCTATATTTTTTATTGATTTTTAATTTTTAGTATTAATGATCATTTTTATTTAATTTTAATCCTGTTGAGACTCAAATTAGTAAAATGGTGTCATTGGGAGTCTAATGGTGTGCTTGAGTTTCTATAGGGAAACGACAACGATCAAATCTTGAGAGAACTACATTTAACATGGGTGTCGCGTCACTAATGCCAAAATATCATGACAACGAGCCTCCATCACCTCAAGGGTGCAAGACTTAAACGAAAAACTAACTTCAAGCAGTCTGTCAAGGATGTCATGACACTAATGTCTGTCGAGGTGAAAAATACTACAGGGGTAATTTTATTTTCAACATAAACACAAGTCAACTTATACATTCCAAGAGCATTTTTGTCAAGTTTTAGGGTTGAATTTTGGCTATATTAAGGATGCTTTTGTTGTCAAACTTAAAGGAAACACCTTTTTATCATTTTTTTAGCTTAGCTTTTATTCTCTTCTCCATTTTTAGATTTTTAGCTCTCATCTTTCTCAGCATAGTGGTTGTAGTTGGTGGTTTTCTTAGTTTTTACTATAGCTTTTACTTCATTGCACTTAGATTTAAAAAAACAAAAAACTTGCTTTGTATTTTGATTTCCTTTTAAATCCTTCAATAGATTTTAGCTTTGTTAACTTTCAAGAGTGTAAGAATTTCAACTTTGGTTGTGTTTTTTTCATCATCATTGTTGTTGTTGTTCTTATCATCTTCTCCAAAAACCCCATTAAGAGTCTCTAAGATTTTCTTAACCTTGCTTTCCATGCTTTCTTTAATGAATCATTTGAGCCTGTATTTGACTAATGTTTGTGTGTTGATGATGGGTAGTAACTAAATCTCATGGTAATTTGTTGATGGAAATGTTACATGGTTAGTTTTTGGTTAGGGACTAAATCGTAAAAATTAGACTAAATAAAATAAACTTTAAAACCTAGAATTGGCACCTCTAACTGAACATTTAGATAGGTGAGATCGAGAGGAGAGCCTATCGAGAACCGATTTGATTGTCCTGATTTAGTTTAGTGAAATTAAGAGATAAATCAGGTTAAATCGTCTAATTAGGTAAAATGGTAATCGAAAGATAAATTGAACCAATTAGGAGTTTGAACCCTTTAGATCCCTAATCTAAGAATTGATAGACAACATGGAAGTCAATCGACCACATTAATCCATTAAATTTTTATTTGTGCACTTTTGATTGTTTTGCAATTTAGTCATTCCCAGTGTTAGATAGTGTAATTACTCTTTGATGATGAATTGTCGTATCATAATACTTAGTGAGTAGCTAGCTAGACTTCATATTACTAGATATGCTTCAGCCTTCCTCTTTGCCTTCTTCCGGTACATGTTGTTCACTTGTTTGCAATGCTTCCTCTCTCTATCAAAAGAACCTTTGTGAAACATCTCTCGAAATGCAAGATGATGGTGGTTTTTGGATGAGAGTTATCTTGTGGTGATGATTTTCTTGGCAAAGCTTGTTCTAAATAATGACCCTTCCGAAAAAAAAAAGCACACACACATACGCAGAGAGTTGTCTGAAATACAAGTTGTTGCAAACAATGGTTGTTCTAAACATAATTGTTCTTGAAATGTCATTATTCTAAACAAGAGTTGTTCCAAACTTTAGCTGTTCTCAATAGGAGTTGTTCTCAAATAACAACTACATTGCATGACAAGTATTCTAACTAAAGCCCTATTCTGAACATAATTATTCTGGACATTGTTACTCTCAAACAATAGTTACTTTAAACAACTATTCTAAATAAGAATTGTTGCTCCGGAAGAAATACGCTTGGAAGCACAATTTCTTGAAATATAACATTATGTATTTCAAGGCAGAAATAAAATGTTAGTAACTAAAATTGAGTATCTACAAAGGGCTTGGTTAATTGAAGTGGGATATCCAGCACTACACTAGAAACCTAAGACAGGTTAGTGGATGTACTAGCAATAGTCGAATTTTTTGTTCCAATGGCCTAACTAACTTCTATTTGATTGTAATAATTGACCCATTGCTTGTAATGTTGTTGAGTGGGATAGAAAGAATAGGATTGAAAAATAGATTTGTGTAAGAAAATTAAGCATGTTTAAAATATAAGCTTAACTTAGGTTCTAACATTAAAGGTCCAGGCTCGACACAATTCGACTCGACCTGTTTTTAAATATAATCATATTTTTTAAAATTTTATGTAATTTATATAACATAAAAATTAAACATATGACAATATATAATAATATAACATAAGCATTAAAAATAGGTTCTCTATGTTTAAAATTTCATAAAAAAAACATATTGAATTATTAAATATTAAATTATATTATAGTATAAGTTAAATTTTTATTAAAAAAATTATGAAATATGAATGTGTATAAATGGAAATTGGGCTACCTATTTATATATGAATAAATTTAGATAAAATTTGAAGTTTATATTTTAAGTCGGACCAAACATATAATGATCGAGTACAAAATTGATTTGGTATGACCCATGAACATAACTACCCATATAATGCTTTCACTGAAGTTGAATAAAACTATGGTTGCCATCATTTATCTTTCTTTGGAATAGATCTATTGAACTTCTAGGCTATATATTGTCCTATATGTATATCGTTATACCTTAACACGAGCTAGACACATGGCACTTTTAGAAAGTGCTAACTGGGCACCTGAGAGCAAATCTTTATTCACCATTTGACAAGTTATCCTCAATTGACTGACTTTTCAGATTGACTATCCATAGTAAGCTGCCTGTTGATAAAAGAGTCAATTTTCAGTGTGAACACTCCTTTCAAGAACTACTAGAACCCACCTAAACGTAACAACCTAAAGGAATAATAGGATGGCCCCACTATTCACATCACTCATGCATTCTAGGATAGCAACCTCCTTTGTAACAACTTACTACGTCACAATAGCATATAAAAAGGACCTCTCTTACAAATACTCTCCCAAATAATGAGAAAGGGATACTTTGGCCCCTTAAGCAATTACCCTCTGCAACCTAGCTTCCTTAGCTCTCATAGTCTTCTCCCTATCCTCTTGTCTTTCTTCAAATTAGTCTTTTTCAGACCACCACAACCTTCTCTTTATCTTGCCCCTTATTGTTATTTGAATCAACAAATATCATTATTAGCTAATTTAACTGAATTTCTCATTTTTTTTGGTGAAAAATTAAAATTTAATTTTCAAAATATTTAAAATGGTGGCATCACTATGGCCTAAAAAATTTATGGCAGTACGAAAATATGCTAATTATGGCAATACGAAAATACTATCCCTTCCTAAAATATAGTACCTTCATTCAACACATTTAAAACTATAAATAATTATCAACTGCTTTATTTATAGTAGCATTAGCTAATCAACAAATACACTTTGCATTAAAACGCTAATAAAATTAGAATTTAATTGACAATTGAAGGATGTATATTTAAGTTTAAAAGGACCAATCATTAAATATTAAAAAAAAAGAAAAAAAGTACATTCGAAAATAATGATGTTTCTGGCATTACAGAGGACAAAGAAACAAGGAGAGTTATATAAATGTATTTGTCTTTGGAAATGTCAGCAAAACATGAAAATAATATTTAGAGAGTTGTCTTAATGGCGAAAACAACATAAAATCAAGTTTCATCATTTTATTTTATGTTTTGGAGGCAGAGGTAAGCAATCTTTGCATTTATGTGTTGGAAACATTAATATTGCAATTATTATGATCCTAACGTATCAAAGATGGGTGTTAATGTTCCTACAGCAATCAAATTGTCTTTTTCTTTTCTTTTCTTTTTTTAAATTCAAGCCTTTATATTTTAGTTCAAGATATTCTCTTCTATTTTTTTCCCTTTTGAATTAAAATGCAATTAGAAATTCAATATATATAGTTAATGTCCACCTAAGTCAAATGTAGTAACATTCTAATTGAGTGTTAATGGATATGTATGAAGTTAAAATTGAGCAAAAGTGAATAAAAGAAATTAATTTGTAAATTTATAAGTATAAGGTTGTTGCATGCATTGTTGTAATACGTAAAAAAGCAAGTCTTTACCCCTAATGTAATTTCTTTCACTTAATCAACCTTTCTGCTCTGTTGTATGCAGGGATCACTTTAACTAGTTTAAAATGAACAATCTTCCTTCGTCATTGTTCATTTATAGCATAAAAAACAAATAATTTTTTTTTCCAATACTCATATAGGATAGTATTTCCAGACTCCAATAAGTCCATTAAAAAAAATCAAAATTTTGAAGAATTGCTTTGTGAAATGCATTAAACATTTTGTTTTTGATATTCAAGGCAGTTAACTAAATCATAATCTAAAAAGGAAAAAGAAATTAAAAGTTGCCAAATAATAATTCCAAAGGAAAAAAAAAAAGGGAACTAAAATCCTTTTACTTCAAATAAAATAAAGGTCATTGTTTGCTGGTAATATATATTTCTTTTATCTTGGGAAAGTCAAATCCCGAACCTCTAACTCTTAAACACATGATCATGCAAGGTGCGCTCTTGACTTCTCCCCCATTTTCTAAAATTCCAAAATTCCTCAATCACCATTCTTCTTAATTTAATTACCTTCCCTTTTCTGCATCCAACAAAACATGCACTAGTCAAAATTATGTACTTCATATCTCCAAATCTATTTACATATGCATGTATAGAAAACTGCAAGGTAAAGAACTATGCTAACATACCTTGTACCTAAACCATGAAGGCTGTGCCAGTTCATGCATTCTCGCATGTTAGAGAAGCTTTTATCCTTTCAACCGTACATGCAATCAAATTGTTAACTGTTGCAACCGATCCAAGAGATAGTTTTGCAGTAGGAACTGAGTCCACCAAAATCTGAAACGCAACGGTTAGAAGTGATCCACCAGAGCTGCCACCTGCATCAGCCACGCCGCTTCCACTGCTCCCACTACTCCCATCCGGAAGAATAGCGAAACCCGATGGAAGAAGGGCGACATAGTCAGGGTCGCCACCGTTTAGAACCACATTCATTGCAACAATGTCGACAGGAGCATAGATTACAAATGAAGCTGTTGGATCAGTGCAACTCTCTTGTAATATCAGCATGTTGGTTTGGCTTGAATTTGCACTCTGCATGTAATCATTTGATATGTTTTCAAGATTCATATAATATTCAAAGTGAATTTGGACAAATTAATCAAAGAAATGGACCTACATTGACTCGAAGTAGTGAAACACAGTTGCCTGTATCCCTGCCATTAGCAATGTGAGCCATTTCTTGGACAACTCCACCATTAGAAAGAATATCCCACTGTATCCACAAGAAACCAACATGTAATTTTATTTAATGGTTTTAAATTCGAATACCAAATTAATAGACAAAAAACAAATATGATGTTAACTATAATACAAGGTTTCCATATTCGAATGCCTAAAATAAGACAAGTCAGATAAAAACTATGCAAGATAAACAAGAAACACAAACAAATTGAGTTAAATTTGTGTCTTTCAATATCAATCATGGAATATGAAGCTGCATTGGAATACCTCATTTCGAGAATTCTCATCTCTGAGGAAATCGAATACCCTCTTGGGTGAAACTGGAAGCCAGAACGAAGTTGCAGCACTTAGCACAAGCCCAGGAGGTCTGCCTGGATCATCCACACTCTTTCTGGTCATTACCCTTACATCATCCGCCCCAGTTCCCGATAATGTTGTCCATGTGTGAGCTGTCGAGGCACCCACTCCGGCACAGAAACTGATCACCATTCGCTCGGCTAGCTTCAGCATGCTCTTCCTCCCATCTTGGTTTGTTATGACTGACCAAAATATCATAATATTTAACAACTAGCATTCAATATTTGTACTTAAGAGAAGTGAAATTTCAGTGTATAATTAAAAGACAAGAGATGTAGGATTAGTATTTACCCCCAGCATCACCAGTAGGAATGTTAGTAGCCATGAGACTTGCAAGCCTCTCACACTGTCGATCCAAAGTAGCAATCCAACGTTTGGCTCCGAAAGCATGGCCCGAACTTACTAGCTGCTTGTAAAGATTGTGAACACCTCGATCTTCGACTTCAACATGTTCAATCCATGTAACCTGTTTCGCATAAAAGCCATTGATTGAGAGCTATGATGATGAATACAGCACTTTATTATTATTATTAAGAATCAATTAAAAATGATTGTTTATAACCTTTGAGTACCCATTGGGCATTTCTTGAATTAAACATCCAGATGGTCTTCGTCGGCATCTCATTGCTGGATTAGGGCGTATATTATCCAATGAAACATCAACCACAGCCCATGTTCCCTCTGCATGATGTTTGCAGTATCTTACATAATAACTCTCTCGGGTTGGAACAAGAGGTGAAGGAACTTGGAATTCAGCTGTCATCTGTGAAATTAAATATCATTAAAAAAATTTCACGAAAATGGAATAAATTGGCATTTGGCCAAGTAAAATATTGAATATTTAATTACCACTTGTAGGGCTCCGTTATAGTTCCCTGCAATCCCTGTTGATAGGACATCCAAAGTGGAAGCCTTTGAAACTATTGCCGAGAACACAGTAGACCACTGTTGCTGAATTTCAATTCAGAAACCCAGACATTAGGGCTTAGAAATGCTTTCCGATATGTTAGAATTCTAGGGTATTGATGGGTTCATATTATAAAAAACTTACCACATCCATGAGAATCTCAACGAGGCTAATGTGGTTCATGATTAGAACACAAGTTTCTTTTGAAGCTTCGCATTTGAAGCCGGTAGGTTTTGGTCCAATTCCTCTAGGAAAAGTCCTAATATACTCCTCTTCATTAAACACGGTGGTTGAGCCATCAAGACTGGTCATCCACAATGGTTCACCCATTTGAGCCAATCTAACGAGTTCCTCCATAGCTGCAACGGCAAGCTCAATAATCATTGGCTTATCAGCCTCCGCAGGCGCATTTATCGACCTAAGAAGTTCCCCAGTACCATACATCTCTCCGGAGCCAGTTTGGGAACCGAAATCAAGTGGTCGAGGAGTCATAGGAGACGAGAGAAGAGGATAACTCACCACTGGCTTCCCAACATACTTTGCAGCTATTGCTGATATACGATCAATCTGGAATGGTGCTCAAAAACAAATACTAGTAAGTATATTTACATATATACACACACAGAGTGAGAGTAATTTCATACCTCTTCTCTTAACCGAGCATTTTCAAGCCTGAGATGATGTTCATCAAAGGACATTTGTCCTACAGTAGTTGGACCACCACAATTCGGGCATGAAGCAGTGCTAAGAGCTTCCCTATATCTCATGTTATCAGCCCTTAGCTTTTCGTTCTCGGCTCGAAGTTGCGAGTTCTCTTGCCGTTCATGCTGGGTCTGCAGAACAAAAGTATTGACGTGTGAAGACAACATGGGCTAAGCTAGCTTGAGTTTCCATTGGGGAAAACCCAGAATTTATAACTATTCATCAAGCTATTTCAGGGCCTTAAAGAATGGTAAATCTCAAACCAAAAAGGCTTAAGCTAAAAGGGCAAGCGAAACATGTGTTTATATACCTTCATTTGGGTGCGCTTGTTTTGGAACCAAAATTTAACTTGCAATGGTTCTAACCCTAATACACGCCCAAGTTCCTTCCTTTGCTTGTCATCTGGGTGTGGGCACTCTTTGAAAAACCTATTAGCAAGGTACAAATTTGGCCAAAAATAAGCTTTTGTTGTTGTTGAATAAAAAAATGTTTAAATTACATGGGTTTTTTTAGCTTACGCCTCCATTTGTTGAATCTGATGCTGGGTATGTCGATGGTAACGCTTCTTTTTGTTAGGACGAGGATCTTGATCATCTTCCCCAGACACACCTTCATGATTTTCGCTACCAGATTTGAGTGCACTGTCGAATTCTTCATCTCTCATTCGAGCAATTTCACTTTCAGAAGTGTTTTGGGTCATCTCAAAAGGGTGGAGCTGACCTTCCATCATGTTGTTATTAGGCTGCTGGAACATATTATATCTACAGATCTTTAAGATTCCGAAGCTTATGGTTTTTCAATCTAAACAAACATAATGGAAAACTTTCCCACTCAAAGACTAAGCGAAAACGAACCCCAAATATGGAAAAATCAAAGGAACACCATTTGAGTGCTGGATTTGTGGTAAAAAGTATACAAAATTTTTATGAGATAAGTTCTTGTTTATGTTGGTAAAATGAGTAAATAAGAAGCACTGGAGCTAAGTTAAGAGAATATTAAGCGTTTCTCAAATACCGAGGAGGATTTTGCTTCGAATTGTCAAAGAAGATCCTCAAAAAGACCAAATTACTTGGAAATAAGTTCCAAACAGTGGATTAGCAGGTAAAGATATGCGGTTTAGTTTAGAGTGTGAAAAAGAAAGGGAAATTTGAGAAATACCCATTAAGCTATTAAGGTCAATGAGTGTGAAAAAGAGGAAAAAGCTGGAAAATATTAATCACAAAATGAAAACTGAAAAAGACTAAAGTAAAACAAACAAGATCATTCCTTTAGAAAGCATAGATTAGATTTAAAAGGGCAGATAGTTCTAACCTGACCAAGGGAAAGTCCTGAGATAGTTCCGAAGCCACCAATATTCCCGTTTCCACTGATCATTGACGGCATGTTTCTCGCCGGAACCATTACACCGGCCGGCATAGTCCAGAAACGATCTTTATTCACATATAGATAGCTTCTTCACACTTCTTAAATCTGTGTTTTGATTTAAGTGAGAGAGACTACGTTCTCTTTAGATTCTCTAGCAGTGAGAGACAAAGTTGACTCTGGGGTGTGTGTGTGTATTTTTGTTTTGGCTCCTTGGGATTTATATATAGTATATATTTTATCCTCGAAGATTCTTATGTGCTGATGTACAAAGCGAGACAGAATCTATAAAAAAAAAAAAGTTAAACGATGACAAATTCGATACAGTTGCAAGACAAAAATCGGGTTCAAAGCCTCTCAAAATGAAAAAATATATAATATTTATAGATTACGTCCCGACGACGATCTAAGAGAATCCAACTATGCCTTATCTGTCTGCATATCTCTCAAAACCAGCTTCTTCTTCCCTTTCTGTCTTGGATTGTGCCTGCATCGTTTGGGAATAAAAAAACGTAAGATAGAAAAAAAAAGAATTGAAAAAGGTAACCAAAAAACTTGGTTTCAGAGAAACTTTGACCTAACAAAAGAAACTCCCCAGGAAGAAGAGGAAGTGGTTGGCAGTTGTGACTGGAGTTGAGGTTTAATGGTGTAATAGAAGTAGGTGGTGAGGTGAAGCAGGAAAGTGATATAGATATACACAAAAAGCAGGAGTAGGAGATGGAGTTGGAGAAGGAAGGAAGAGAGGGAGATAAAAGGGGGAAGAGATGAAGGAATTTGTGGTAGCAAAGAGTTATTGCAGAGCGTATTGCAAGGGTGCAATTGCATTTAATGGAGGGTAAGGTGTAAATGCTAGTGAGAGAGAAAGAAAGAGAATTTGGCCTTTAAAGCTTACTCTTTCTTTTCCCCCGCTTAGTAGAGATTTTCTTGTTTGGTGCAACGAATAACGGCTACCAAACTTGGTTTATTTTTTCATCTCCCCCATCCCTCCCTACCTTCAATTTTAATTGAATTAAGAGTCAAAGCACCTATCACACAAACGTTTGCATGAATGTCAATGGCTATATTCATCTTCAATTACATTATTTCATGGCTACATATGTATATCACAAACAATGGCTTGGTGAATAACATCAAATATTAATTTAGAAATATTGTGTCATCTACCCAAAACATGGGAATGGTTTTAATGATTTTTTTTCAATCTATACTTTAATTCAAGCCTTTGGCATATTTTCAATGTTACATGCATAATGGTGAAGAAAAACTTTGATTTGAGGATTAAAGATAGAAAAAAGTTTTCAATAACATGAACATGGAAAAACATTTCGATCAAATCATGAGAAGAAAAAAAGGAAATGTTAAGCAGTCCAAATCACACTAGTGAAGGTAATATTTAAAAGAAAAACAATTGAATAGATAACATGGTCTTGATATTAAAAGGACAAGTAAATAATGATTATAGACATAAGTTAAGCAAACCCTAAAAATTCTACATGCTTTCTTAATTTATCATATATAAAATAAAATGTTGTGTTTGGCTTGTAGAATACCATTTTAGTTGTTTACTTGCTTTATTTGTCTAAAACCATTGACTATTGCCAACAAACTTGTATTAATTAGACTTTGATATTTTCCAAACCAAGAATTGGGTCTAGAGATGAAATGAGCAGAAAGCAAATAAGGCAAGGAATAAGGTTAGGTGGGTGAGTCATATGCCACAAAAAACTTTCCATTTTCTAAAAATTATTGCTGAAACACACAACAATTTCCTTGCATTTAGATATCAGTTTATTAAAATTACATGATCAATCTTTGCAAGGATAGTTGGGGTTTGTAAAGTTACTTGAGTGCTAGGGTTTCCGCCTTTCGCCTACCACAAATTGGGTATAATCTTTTAAGCTTTGTAGGTGGGCCTTTGCAAGTTTCAACTTCCACCATTCAACCCAACAAAAATAAATATCCTCCATTTATAATTAAATTTACATTTTTATATTCTAATGATTCCACTGTCATACTTCATAAATATTTTGTGTTGTATGTTGAACTTTATAAATTATATATATATGTGTGTGCGCTTTGCATCTTCACATTAAATGCCTCTGTGCCACACTGCCTCTGCAATGCCAAAGGTTCATTTACTGCTTTCATGCCTCCCTTGCACACCTCCTTATATTCCATATCTACCTCTATTTTTTTTAACTTTTTTCTTTTCATTTCTACCTATATTAATATTTAACTTATTTATTGAATTGATGTTGCGAACTAAACATTAATTCGATTAAAAAATTATGAAATTTTTTTTTCATAATTAAAGTAAATTATATTATTCGAAGGCACAATTTATTACCCAAACAAAGGTTCATTTTAATACTTTTTATACGTTTTCATTTTAATATGTATATCTTATTACTTTAATTAATTGTATATGTATTAATATCATTTATATTTTATCTATTATTTATTAGTTTCAAATCATACAATTTATTATTTATTATATATTATTTTCAAATACACTTTTGTGTTCTAAATACATGGTTTCCATACGTATACACATATAAGAGAATTTTTAGTTATTATATTAAGGGGTTGAATGAGTTGGTGTCATTCATCAATCAAATTCCAATTTGGTTAAGAAATTACCAAATGTCCAATTAGTTTATAAAATAACAAATATACTATGAGTTATTTTTTTTTGTCTTTTTATATTATTTATTTATATAAAATCTAGAAAATATACATATGATAAAATTTGAACTTAAAACATAACTATTTGATATTTTGACTTTATCATTTCAACCATAACCTAATTTATTTTTATGTAATTTTTTTATAACTATATTAGTTACATAAATTTTTTTCATTCCGTGACATAATTTAATATATACTAATTTTTCGTTCAATTTTATAATTTAACTTAAATAATTTACTTGAAACTTTTTAAATATTAATATTCTTTAAAATTTTTATTTTTCACCTATGATTTCTTTAATTTTATTAAATTTATGTTGACATCCTTTTTAAAAATCAATTTTATTTTATTTTCATGAATATATATTTTACACTATAAAAGTGCATTGGGTTCATAGAATGGAACATTCTGGAGGTAAAGTGAGATTCTGGCATAAGAGTTTTATATTTGAGTTTCAAACATTATCTTGAACCAACAATATCAATATTCTCGAATCTAAAGATAATCTCAATACCACCTCTGCCTTAAGTAATATTATATTCCATTAGTAATGTATTACTTTTTACAATTTTAATACTATTTTCAATTGATCAATTTTATACTTCAAATAGCATTTCAACTATATATATATATATGTTTTATCATAAGTTCAGAAAAAATAACATTTATGACATATTTTGGCTTGAGGAAAAAGCTTATTTAATGTCTATGTATTAAAATAGTTAGTATAAATTTAAACTTGAAATTAGAAAGATAAATAAATTTTTTATAAAATTAATATATTTTTAAAATAAGCAAAAAAAATAAAAAATTCTCTTCTTGCCACAAACAAATCACACGAGTAGCTAAAATTAACAATTTGTTATTGACTTACTACGAACTCATGTACTAAAACACATGAAAGAAAATAATATTTCTACTAAACATAGCACTAGTCTATTATATTACATTTTTTTATTTATCAATTTTGTCAAATTTGTCTTTAAACCATAACATATTTTACTAAAAAAATGTATTTTTTTCTCCTTTTCTTTTATTTACTTATCTCTCCTCTCCCAATTTAATTTATTTATTTGCGAAATGAGTTATGAAGTAATTTATTAGAGAAATGCATAATATAAAATATTATAGGCCTCAACTAGACTTGATTATGGGTCGAATTGGGTTTGGGTCAGGTGAATGCAATATTTTAAGCTTGTTTTTTAGGTCCAATTCGAAAAATAGGCTTAAAATTTTACCCAAACCCGACCCAAATTTAAAATGCTAAACTCAATCCGTTCGTATTAATTTTTTTAAAATTATTTTTATGCAAAAATAAATTTTAAAAATATAATCTATCAAATACACTGAAAAGATTAAAATAAATGTTTCCTAAAAAATTGAAATTATACTAAAAAAAAGTATGTATACTTAAATAAAACTAAGATAGTTGCAACTTAGCAATCAAATTTCTTTAAAATAGTAGTAAAATTAACAATAAAATAAGAGTTGTACAATATCCAAACTGTACAACAAAATAATAGCAATATAATAACAAAATGGTAGCAAAACAACAAAATAGCAACAAAATAACAGCATAGCAACTTATTTGGGTTGGGTCGGTCCTGGGCAAAATACCTACCCAAGGCACAACCCATTTAGAAAAATGAGTCTTATTTTTTTTGTCTAATTTCATTTTTCGGGCCTATATTTTTGCCTAAACCCTCCCACTTTTCGTGTGGACCTTCAAGCTTGAGTAGATAGCCCGATTCATGATCAGGTCTAGCCTTAACTTTTATGCTGTAATCAATAAATAAATGATGCAAATTCTATGAGAACTAAGGGCGAAGCTAGAAAATTTTTTGGGGCAAAATTAAATTGTATATTTTTATGATAGTCAAATTATAATTTAACCAATTTAATAACCTATATTTTATCATTTTTAAAGGATTAAATCAATTTTTTTTATCATTTTAGGGGCCAAAGTGTAAGTTTGCCATTACTAATTTAAAATTTTATAAATCATAAAAAGACCTAAATGAAAAATTTTTATTTTAGAGGGATGAGGTCCCTACCAACCCTTTGGCTTCACCATTGATAAGTACAATTTAGGGTGTGTTTAGTATTACTTTTAAGAAGCATTTTTGGGAAAAAAAAATAATTTTGGGTTTTTTTTTACCTAAAAGATATAAAAAATACCAAAATAGTATGTTGAAACAATTAAGTACCAAAATAGTACATTTAGATTCTAACACTAAACAGTTAATATATATATATTATTTTAGTAGTGGAAGGATAGGGATAGGCGGCACCACTTTTACTTTTCTCGCATATACGGGTAAAAAAATAAGGAGTGGGCGTGGTGCCTATCTGATAGGTGGCACACCCAGTATATTTTCCCCCGCCCCACTCCCCCATCCGGCTCGTATCAGTTTGAAAAAGATTTAGTAGGACAAGAGAGGGGGAAGAGAAGAAAGAGAATGTATTATTTTTTTATTGTTATTTTCAAAAATAATAGATTATGATAAGAAAAA